>NC_069499.1:25029886-25044886 GCF_027579735.1 Bombina bombina | reverse complement strand
CAAGTATTGCATTGTACAGTACAATGTCTTTTTCAAGGACCAGTAAACACAGTGGATCTGCATAATCAACAAATGCAAGATAACAAGACAATACAATAGCATTTACACTGAATTTCAAATGAGTAGTTGGGGGTCGATCCGATAAAAATCGTTGCGACACCAATATTTGCGCGGGTTTGGTATCCTATATACGGCATAACCTAGAAGTTACGCGCGTATATTTCTGCCGTCGCCCGTAGTTTTTTGGGCTATAGGCAGGTATACCAAACCCGCGCAGTTTGGTTTCCAATATACAGCGTAAGGACTTACGTGGCGAAAATGGAGAAATCTTACTCCATTTTCACCTTGCCACAAAAAGCAGCCGTAAGAAGCCTTACGCTGACTATTGGAGCCCCGTAACTCCCTAAACTGGCTGCTAAATAAACCTAACACCTAACGCATGCGCAATGTCTATCTCCCTGTCAACCGCGATCCCCCGCCGCAATCCCTAATAAAGTATTTAACCCCTAAACCGCCGCCATCTACATAAGCTAACCCCCTACTGTGAGCCCCTAAAACCGCCACCATCTAACTGATCTATCCCCTAATGTGAACCCCTAAAACCGCCACCATCTAACTGATCTATCCCCTAATGTGAACCCCTTACACCGCCGCCATCTATATTAAAATTATTAACCCCTAATTTAATCTACCTACCCCGCCGCCAGCTATATTATCTATATTAACCCTAACTATATTATAGTTAATATAGTTATTACATTATATATATTAACTATATTAACCCTAATTATATTAGGGTTAATATAGTTACTATAGTATTTATATAAACTATATTAACTCTATCTAACCCTAACACCCCTAACTAAATTCTTATTAAATAAATCTAATTCATATTATAAACTAAAATATTCCTATTTAAATCTAAATACTTACCTATAAAATAAACTCTAAGATAGCTACAATGTAATTAATAATCTTCAGGGGGTAGTGTTAGGTTTATTTAAGGGGGGTTTGGGTTAGATTAGGGGTATGTGGGTGGTGGGTTGTAATGTTGGGTCTGGTATTGTGTGTTTTTTTTCAGGCAAAAGAGCAGTTTTCTTTGGGGCATGCCCCCACAAAAGGCCCTTTTAAGGGCTGGTAAGGTAAAAGAGCTTTGAACTTTTTTTAATTTAGAATAGGGTAGGGAATTTTTTTATTTTGGGGGGCTTTATTATTTTATTAGGGGGCTTAGAATAGGTGTAATTAGCTTAAAAATCTTGTAATCTTTTTTTTATTTTTTGTAATTTAGTTTAGTTTATTTAATTGTATTTTTAGATAAATATTTGTAGTTTATTTAATTTATTGATAGTGTAGGTGTATTTGTAACTTAGGTTAGGATTTATTTTACAGGTAATTGTGTAATTATTTTAACTAGGTAGCTATTAAATAGTTAATAACTATTTAATAGCTATTATACCTAGTTAAAATAATTAACAATTTACCTGTAAAATAAATATAAACCCTAACATAGCTATAATGTAATTATTAATTATATTGTAGCTATCTTAGGGTTTATTTTATAGGTAAGTATTTAGATTTAAATAGGAATATTTTAATTAATAATATTAATATTAGATTTATTTTAATAAGAGTTTAGTTAGGGACGTTAGAGTTAGATAGGGTTGTTATACTTAATATATATATATTATAATAACGATATTAACTATATTAACCCTAATATAATTAGGGTTAATATATATAATATAATAATTATATTAACTATATTAACCCTAATATAATTAGGGTTAATATTGTTAATATAGCTGGCGGCGGTGTAGGGGGATTAGATTAGGGGTTAATAATTTTAAAATAGATAGCGGCGGGGTAGGGGCTCACTTTAGGGGGTTATAGATTTAATATAGCTGGCGTCGGTTTAGGGGTTAATAACTTTATTAGGTTGCGGCGGGGTTTGGGAGCGGCGGTTTAGGGGTTAATACATATTTTATTGTTAGGATAGTGAGGGGGGATAGCGGATAGAGGGTTAGACGTGTCTGGCTATGTTAGTGCGGCGTGTTAGACAGTGCGGGTGATTTAGACTTTAGTCAGGTTTTGTAGGCGCCGGCAGTTTCTAACGTGCCGTAAGTCACTGGCGACGCCAGAAATTTGTACTTGCGCAGATTTCTGGACATCGCTGGTTTGTCAGACTTACGGCACTTTAGCATCTGACGGCGCCGTATATGGGATAGCTCGAGTTGCGAGCTGAAACTGCGGGCGACGCGGGTTCCCTCGCTTGCGCCGCAAACTACGATCTATATCGGATCGCGCCCTTGATTTTTTTCTAACAAATTTCAAAGTTATGTATATTTCCACTCCCCCTGTACCATGTGATAGCAATCAGCCAATCACAAATGCATACACGTACCATGTGACAGCCATCAGCCAATCACAAATGCATATACGTAAAGTCTGTGAATTCTTGCACATGCTCAGTAGGAGCTGGTGAATCAAAAAGTGTAAATATAAAAGACTGTGCACTTTTTTTTTTTTAATGGAAGTAAATTGGAAAGTTGTTCAAAATTACATGCTGTATCTGAATCATGAAAATTGAATTTGACCTGAGTGTCCCTTTAAGCTGAAATAAGTTTGTGGTCTGGCTGTGATGAGTGTTAATGAAACTCTCACTAGGTATAAAAGATATGGTATGGGGGTATATAACTCACAGAGAGCTTGACGTGTGGCCCCCTGGCACTTTCTACTACAGCAGTAAAATTCAGGCTTCTCTAGATAATAAATAATATTTATAGAAAAAAAGTTTTTTTATATCTACTGTAAAGATGCCCCAGTTGTCTAACCTGTAGTTTGTGTCTGTTTGAATGAATATTTCGGTATTTTATAGCATCACCAATACCTTAGCATCTGAGCGTCTCTGCAGTAAAAAGTTGCCCAGAGTTTGTAGCCCTCAAGCAGCTGGGATTAAGGACGTTAAACTTCATTATGCTCAAAGCCAATAACAAAGTGCTTTTTTTGTTGCTAAAGAAAATACACAGCAGGTGTTCTCCTAGATCAAAAAGCACTAAAGATCAAACAGAAGAGAGCAAAACAAATCCACTGGTGAAGGAGCCGATTCCTTCATTCATTCTAACTATACGTTTGCCTCCGTTCTTCCAGGTATAATCTAATCATTCTGCATGCCTTACATTACAAATAATCATTTCTCATTGGTGCTACAGATGTATAATTTTTTCTCCTTGCATCTTCCATAGGTGTTTTATGGAGATATTAGGGGAAGGGTCTTTTTATGATCAGACATGTTTTCTAAACCAATGAATAATGAGGCTGGGGGATGGGAGGGATTTGTCAGGTTTGTCTGTGAGGATACATTAGTGTGGGGTCTGCCTCCTGCAGCGTGCTAGCTCTGCAGTCACAGTGAGGGGGGTGGGCTAGTGATACCAGGATGCTCCATGCAGTCCTCGGCCTTTAAGTCCTCTGCCGTCTTTACACAATTTGGAGGCTATGCAGGATCTGAGAATAAATCCTGGAGCCATCTTAGTTCAGTTTATCTAAGGACAGGATTCATCTCTGCATTTATGGTAAGGAATCTGTGTGTGTGCAGAAGCTGTTGTTTATGGCTCTAACACTGGACGAGCTCTCTAATTCTGTGCTGCTAATTCACAGTCTCACACATCTTCTGTTTACCTGTTCTACATCTCCGCACAACACGTTAGCCTTAACCCTTTCTCTGCTAGAATAACCTATGTTTTGTTACCTAGGATCCAGTTTACACTATTGCATTTCTATTTCACAGTACAAACTATTATTTAATGGTAACTGCCATTCTTTTTTGTGTACATGCATACGTACGCGTGTGTGAGAGCGTACATGTGTGTGAGAGCGTACACATGTGTGCGTACTTGTGTGTGTCTGAATGTACTTGTGTGTGTGTGTCTGAGCGTTCGCGTGTGTGTGTCTGAGCATTCGTGTGTGTGTGTCAGAGCGTACTTGTGTGTGTGTGTAAGCGTACGTGTGGGTGTGTGAGTTTACTTGTGTCTGTTTGAGCGTACTTGTGTGTGAGCGTACTTGTGTGTATGAGCGTATGTGTACTTGTGTGTGTCTGAGCATACTTGTGTGTGTGGGTGTGTGAGCGTACGTGTGGGTGTGTGAGCTTACTTGTGTCTGTTTGAGCGTACTTGTGTGTGTGAGCGTACGTGTGTGTGCGTACGTGTGAGCGTGTATGTGTGTACCTGTGTTTGTTTGTGTACTTGTGCTTATGTGTGTACTTGTGTGTGTGTGTGCGTACTTGTGTTTGTGTGAGTGTACATTTGTGTGTCTGTTTGACCGTACGTGTGTGTGTGTCTGAGCGTACGTGTGTATGTGTCTGAGCGTACTTGTGTGAGTGTACTTGTGTGTGTGTGTGTGTCTGAGCTTACGCGTGTGTGTGAGCGTACGTATACTTGTGTGTGTGCGTACGTGTGTGAGTGTGTTTGTATGTGTACTTGTGTGTGTGTGTGCGTACGTGTGAGCGTGTATGTGTGTACCTGTGTTTGTTTGTGTACTTGTGCTTATGTGTGTACTTGTGTGTGTGTGTGCGTACTTGTGTTTGTGTGAGTGTACATTTGTGTGTCTGTTTGACCGTACGTGTGTGTGTGTCTGAGCGTACGTGTGTATGTGTCTGAGCGTACTTGTGTGAGCGTACTTGTGTGTGTCTGAGCTTACGCGTGTGTGTGAGCGTACGTATACTTGTGTGTGTGAGTGTGTTTGTATGTGTACTTGTGTGTGTGTGTGTGAGCTTACTTGTGTCTGAGCGTACTTGTGTCTGTGTGACTGGTGTACGTGTGTGTCTGAGCGTACGTGTGTGTATGTGTCTGAGCGTACGTGTGTGTGAGCGTACGTGTATGTGTGTGTGTGTGTGAGCGTACTTGTGTGTATGTGTGCACGCATACGTGTGTGTGTTTACATTTTCTGACCCATTCAGAGCATGCAAATCTGCTAACTTAATTCTTGTAGCGGACAATAGTCAATGCTAACTACTCATTTCCGATGGTTGTTCATTGGTAGTTATGAACCTGGATAAGTGCTAAGAGATTCTTCCAGTAACTATGTCAATTCATACTGTAACTAAAATAAGATTTGCGCCCTTCACAGAAAGTACATTGTCCTTATCCTAAAGACCTCTTGAATTAACCAGCTGAAATGTTTTGAGACGACAATATTGTTTAACATGGTCCCTTCCAATTATCCATCTGGTTCTGTTAAATGTAACTTTCTGGAAGCAAACAGCATTACTGAGCTCTACATTCCACATGTGGGTGAAATCTTTGACGTATTTATTGAAACATTGATGCAGTGAAAGTGATAACTGTAACACAACTTTCTTTTTTTCATGTTAATATGTTTAATTCCAAGTGTTTAAGGTTGGATTTCAAATATTGTGCTGAATAAATGAGATGTCATGTTTGCTTTCACCGCCAAACTAAGAAGAATCTTAACAAAAGCAAAAACTCTGGAGTATTTTGGTGACATTGTATTGCTTGTGCAGTTTTAGAAAAATAGATTAATATTTGATTTTCATTTAAAGATTACATGTAATATCGGAGAGGCTAAAACAAACTTTTTTGACACCTATAAACCAGAATTTATTTTGATGGTAATCTGAAACTAATTAAATTCAGAAGCAAACATCTGACTAAATCCTGGGATTATAATTTTTCTGTGTTCATTTCTTTTCTGCACAGGGTGAAGAAATTGAAGGAGACGCTGGTAACTATCCAGCAACTGGACAAGAATATGAGTAACCTGCGTACCTGGCTGGTGCGGATCGAGTCAGAGTTGTCTAAACCTGTGATTTATAGCATCTGTGATGATCAGGAAATACAGAGAAAGCTGGCAGAGCAACAGGTGGGGGTTATGAGCGTTTAAATAAGATAAAGTAGAATTTAATATCTGAGACTGGTCCGAAATATCTTACAGCACAAAATTCACAAACCTTCTGTGATTCAAATGCAAAAAAAAATTCAAGATTCACTAAATCTCACCAGTATTGAGAAAATCACACAATCTTTGGGATTTTGTTCAGCATTATATAGTAATGTGTTGCTTCCTCACAGCGCGATAAACAGCTCCCAGACTAAAATTTGCCTTTAAAATTCTTAGGACCTCACATTCCTGATGAGACTTGTTAGATAATCTCACCAGGGAGGAGAAATTTAGATAGACGTCTATCACCGTATACACAAATATCAGTAGTGTGTTTCAGCGCTCCCATAGGTGTTTGTCATTAAATACAAAAATATCAGTAGGGGTTGTGTTTGTGCGCTCCTATAGATGCCTGTCACAAATTCACTAATGCATGAATTTAAACAGAAAACTGCACCATCTTTGGTCTGTGAGATGCGGACACACCCAGCGGGGCGCGTGTTACACTCACATCAATGGTTCAGACCATTTTGCTATGAAGCAAGGTTAGAATTTTCAGGTGGTAAAGGCATCTATCTTCCTTAAAAAGTCTTCTGGTTTAGTGAATATTACATCATATCAGTGATTTTTCAGAAAATACAACATTCAATCATATTGATTTATGTGCATACAGCGATATCCTGAGCTTGTTCTGTAGGGAGAAGACGGCAAGTTATTTACACTTTTTATTAGCACCTTGTTTAGTAGTTTGGTTTCTTCATTTAGGAAATAAATTATACTTTTTTAAAACGAAGTTGGCTGACAAGAGTGCGCATTAATATGTAAATTTAGATTTGCAAAATTTCAAAACTGTTTACTTGCCTGATGTGAAATAATCAGTTACATATCTCTTAAAGAAATACTCGTTTGTAGCTTAAGTCAGTTGCATTGTATTTATAACATGATTTTTCCTGCTGTTGCAGGATTTGCAGAAGGACATAGAGTCTCACAGTGCGGGTGTTGCATCTGTGTTAAGTGTTTGTGAGCGTCTACTCCACGACACTGATGCGTGCGCTAACGAAACAGAATGTGATTCCATACAGCAGACAACGCGGAGTCTGGACAAGCGATGGAGAAATATCTGCAATATGTCCATGGAGCGGCGCATGAGGTGAGGATCAGTGGTGGACCTAATGAACAGAGGGCCCTGGTGCAAGAATTTTTTTAGCCCCCCCCCCCCCCAGGGTAACTAAAAGTAATAGTTATAATCACTATATAAAGCTTAATTACACAGTCCCACATTTAACATTAATGTTTGTGAATGCTGCCAATTAAAGGGACAGTCTAGTATAAATTAAACTTTCATTATTCAGATAGGACTTTTAATTTTAATCAACTTTACAATTTACTTTTATCATCAAATTTGCTTTTTTCTCTTGGTATTCTTAGTTTAAACTTTGATGCAACCTTTCAATAAGCAAAAAAAAAACCAGAGAAAAAATATCTTATTTTAAGTTCCTTCAAATTATGAGGGTATCTCCTGTGTACAGCTATCTTTAGGTCATTCCACAGATTGAGATCTGGTCTCTGACTGGGCCATTACAAGACTTTGACTTTTCTGAAGCCTTGGCTTGGTGGACTTGGACATGTGCTTTGGGTCATTGTCATGTTGGAATGTGAAATTCCTCTTCAGCTCTCTTGGATGATGAGCTTTATTGGCTTTGCGCCAAATGTATCTTATAATTTAGGCTAAAAAAGGTCAACCTTTGTCTTATTAGACCATCGCACATTTTTCCACATGGCTTGGGGTGACTGAATGAATTGTTTGGTATAATTTAGATGGGCTTGGATGTTCCTTTTTGTAAGAAAGGGTTTCCAACCTAACCTATAACCCAGACATGTGCAGAATACAAGATATATGACTGGTCACATGCAAGGCGTTACCACTAACTGCCAGAATTTCCTGTAGCTCCTTTAGTGTTGGCCTCTTGGTTGCCTTCCTGATACGTTTTTTCTCTTTGTCCTCTTATCAACTTTGGAGAATTGTTCTGATCTTTGTACTTTCTCTGTGGTGCCCCTTTTCCTCCACTTATTGATGAAGGATTTGACAGAGCTTCTTGGTACATCCAGTGCCTTTGGTATTCTTTTATTTCTTTCTTTTTGGTGCTTTTCAAGCATTAGCTCTTGCAGTTTCTCTGACAACTCTTTGAGGACCATGGCTGGCAGGATACAACCGCAAATATTCAAACAAATCCTACAGCAGCAGTTGACTTTAATCTGGGTTTAATCAGAATCACATTCATAGATAAATGCGAACTCAGCTAGAGCCCCCATATTGACTCATGCAGACGTATTTAGTTAGGTTGTTGTAGGTTTTTTATTTATATAAAATGTTTCTAAAAATTAGCTATTTGGTTTTTTTCTCTGAATTTTTGTTTGTTGGAAGATAACATTACAGTAGAAATACTATTATTATTTCTGTCTTTACATTTAAAAAATCTGGAATTACATAAGAGTGTGTAGACTTTTTATATCCACTGTTAACAATGAATTGTATTACAATCCACACTTAAAGGGATAGAAAGGTCAAAAATGAAATATGCATGAGTGTATTTTAATTTGAAATAGAATAATTTTTGCAATATACTTACATCTAGCTCATTGTTTTATATTCAGGATTGAAGAAACGTGGCGCCTGTGGCAGAAGTTCCTGGAAGACTATTCACGATTTGAAGAATGGCTCGATTCTGCCGAAAAGACTGCTGCTTCCCCTAAATCCTCGGAGGTGTTGTACACGTGCGCCAAAGAGGAACAAAAGAAATTTGAGGTTTGTCGTTTACATGTCCTGTTATTATTATTCTTTGCCATTGCTCAGCCTCTTGCACGTACCCATGCTGTAAGATTAGTCTAGAACACCTGGCAGATGTATACACGATGGGTCCCTTTTAAAGAGATTTAAATTGTGGTGGATAAAAAAATACGCTCCCTGAATCAGCGTCTCAACACTAGTTTTACTTCTAGGCTTTCCAGAGGCAAATTCACGAACGCTTGACTCAGCTGGAGCTGATTAATAAGCAGTATCGGCGACTGGCGCGTGAGAATCGTACAGATGCCGCCAGCCGACTGAAGCAGATGGTTCATGAGGGTAACCAGCGCTGGGACCAGCTACAGAGGAGAGTCACTGCCATTCTGCGCAGACTAAAGGTCAGTTATGTATACGTAATCTATAAGGTTTATACCAATCATCATGTAACAGATGTGGCCTTCTGCATTAAAGGGACAGTGTTTAATGTCCATTTAATTACTGATAAGTACTATGCACATATAAACACCTTTAAGACTCTTGTGATTCACTTATATCTGTAATAGTCCTCAGCAGAGGAGATAAGATAAAGCCTTTCAGAAGGGAAAACTAAGGCACAACATAGCAAGACAAATTACTTTATGTAGACTAAAATGTTATGCTAATTTCTTCAATATTTAAACAACTAATACATTAAAACCAATACATCTGCATGATCTATGTCTAGTATTTATATAGGCCTAGATTTAGAGTTTGGCGGTAGCCGTGAAAACCAGCGTTAGAGGCTCCTAACGCTGGTTTTAGGCTACCGCCGGTATTTGGAGTCAGTCAGGAAAGGGTCTAACGCTCACTTTTCAGCCGCGACTTTTCCATACCGCAGATCCCCTTACGTCAATTGCGTATCCTATCTTTTCAATGGGATCTTTCTAACTCCGGTATTTAGAGTCGTGTCTGAAGTGAGCGTTAGAAATCTAACGACAAAACTCCAGCCGCAGAAAAAAGTCAGTAGTTAAGAGCTTTCTGGGCTAACGCCGGTTTATAAAGCTCTTAACTACTGTGCTCTAAAGTACACTAACACCCATAAACTACCTATGTACCCCTAAACCGAGGTCCCCCCACATCGCCGCCACTTGATTAATTTTTTTTAACCCCTAATCTGCCGACCGCCACCTACGTTATACTTATGTACCCCTAATCTGCTGCCCCTAACACCGCCGACCCCTATATTATATTTATTAACCCCTAACCTGCCCCCCACAACGTCGCCGCCAGCTACCTACAATAATTAACCCCTAATCTGCCGACCACCACCTACGTTATACTTATGTACCCCTAATCTGCTGCCCCTAACACCGCCGACCCCTATATTATATTTATTAACCCCTAATCTGCCCCCCTCAACGTCGCCTCCACCTGCCTACACTTATTGACCCCTAATCTGCCGAGCAGACCGCACCGCTACTATAATAAAGTTATTAACCCCTAATCCGCCTCACTCCCGCCTCAATAACCCTATAATAAATAGTATTAACCCCTAATCTGCCCTCCCTAACATCGCCGACACCTAACTTCAATTATTAACCCCTAATCTGCCGACCGAATCTCGCCGCTACTGTAATAAATGGATTAACCCCTATAGCTAAGTCTAACCCTAACCCTAACACCCCCCTAAGTTAAATATAATTTAAATCTAACGAAATAAATTAACTCTTATTAAATAAATTATTCCTATTTAAATCTAAATACTTACCTGTAAAATAAACCCTAATATAGCTACAATATAAATTATAATTATATTATAGCTATTTTAGGATTTATATTTATTTTACAGGTAACTTTGTATTTATTTTAACCAGGTACAATAGCTATTAAATAGTTAAGAACTATTTAATAGCTAAAATAGTTAAAATAATTACAAAATTACCTGTAAAATAAATCCTAACCTAAGTTACAATTAAACCTAACACTACACTATCAATAAATAAATTAAATAAAATACCTACAATTACCTACAATTAAACCTAACACTACACTATCAATAAATTAATTAAATACAATATCTACAAATAAATACAATTAAATAAACTAACTAAAGTACAAAAAATAAAAAAGAACTAAGTTACAAAAAATAAAAAAATATTTACAAACATTAGAAAAATATTACAACAATTTTAAACTAATTACACCTACTCTAAGCCCCCTAATAAAATAACAAAGCCCCCCAAAATAAAAAAAATGCCCTACCCTATTCTAAATTACAAAAGTTCAAAGCTCTTTTACCTTACCAGCCCTGAACAGGGCCCTTTGCGGGGCATGCCCCAAGAAATTCAGCTCTTTTGCCTGTAAAAAAAACACATACAATACCCCCCCCCCAACATTACAACCCACCACCCACATACCCCTAATCTAACCCAAACCCCCCTTAAATAAACCTAATACTAAGCCCCTGAAGATCTTCCTACCTTGTCTTCACCTCACCGGGTATCACACCGATCCGTCCTGGCTCCGATATCTTCATCCAACCCAAGCGGGGGCTAGACATCCATCATCCGACGGCTGAAGAAGTCCAGAAGAGGGTCCAAAGTCTTCATCCTATCCGGGAAGAAGAGTAGATCCGGACCGGCAACCATCTTCTTCCAAGCGGCATCTTCTATCTTCATCCGATGAGTACCGGCTCCATCGTGAAGACCTCCAGCGCGGACCCATCTTCTTCCGACGACGTCCAACTGAAAGGTTCCTTTAAGGGACGTCATCCAAGATGGCGTCCCTCGAATTCCGATTGGCTGATAGGATTCTATCAGCCAATCGGAATTAAGGTAGGAAAATTCTGATTGGCTGATGGAATCAGCCAATCAGAATCAAGTTCAATCCGATTGGCTGATCCGATCAGCCAATCAGATTGAGCTCGCATTCTATTGGCTGTTCCGATCAGCCAATAGAATGCGAGCTCAATCTGATTGGCTGATCGGATCAGCCAATCGGATTGAACTTGATTCTGATTGGCTGATTCCATCAGCCAATCAGAATTTTCCTACCTTAATTCCGATTGGCTGATAGAATCCTATCAGCCAATCGGAATTCGAGGGACGCCATCTTGGATGACGTCCCTTAAAGGAACCGTCATTCTTCAGTTGGACGTCGTCGGAAGAAGATGGGTCCGCGCTGGAGGTCTTCACGATGGAGCCGGTCCTCATCGGATGAAGATAGAAGATGCCGCTTGGAAGAAGATGGTTGCCGGTCCGGATCTACTCTTCTTCCCGGATAGGATGAAGACTTTGGACCCTCTTCTGGACTTCTGCAGCCGTCGAATGATGGATGTCTAGCCCCCGCTTGGGTTGGATGAAGATATCGGAGCCAGGACGGATCGGTGTGATACCCGGTGAGGTGAAGACAAGGTAGGAAGATCTTCAGGGGCTTAGTGTTAGGTTTATTTAAGGGGGGTTAGGGTTAGATTAGGGGTATGTGGGTGGTGGGTTGTAATGTTGGGGGGGGTATTGTATGTGTTTTTTTACAGGCAAAAGAGCTGAATTTCTTGGGGCATGCCCCGCAAAGGGCCCTGTTCAGGGCTGGTAAGGTAAAAGAGCTTTGAACTTTTGTAATTTAGGATAGGGTAGGGCATTTTTTTTTATTTTGGGGGGCTTTGTTATTTTATTAGGGGGCTTAGAGTAGGTGTAATTAGTTTAAAATTGTTGTAATATTTTTCTAATGTTTGTAAATATTTTTTTATTTTTTGTAACTTAGTTCTTTTTTATTTTTTGTACTTTAGTTAGTTTATTTAATTGTATTTATTTGTAGATATTGTATTTAATTAATTTATTGATAGTGTAGTGTTAGGTTTAATTGTAGGTAATTGTAGGTATTTTATTTAATTTATTTATTGATAGTGTAGTGTTAGGTTTAATTGTAACTTAGGTTAGGATTTATTTTACAGGTAATTTTGTAATTATTTTAACTATTTTAGCTATTAAATAGTTCTTAACTATTTAATAGCTATTGTACCTGGTTAAAATAAATACAAAGTTACCTGTAAAATAAATATTAATCCTAAAATAGCTATAATATAATTATAATTTATATTGTAGCTATATTAGGATTTATTTTACAGGTAAGTATTTAGCTTTAAATAGGAATAATTTATTTAATAAGAGTTAATTTATTTCGTTAGATTTAAATTATATTAAATTTAGGGGGGTGTTAGGGTTAGGGTTAGACTTACCTTTAGGGGTTAATACATTTATTAGAATAGCGGTGAGCTCCAGTCAGCAGATTAGGGGTTAATACTATTTATTATAGGGTTAGTGAGGCGGATTAGGGGTTAATAACTTTATTATAATAGCGGTGCGGTCCGCTCGGCAGATTAGGGGTTAATAAGTGTAGGCAGGTGGAGGCGACGTTGTGGGGGGCAGATTAGGGGTTAATAAATATAATATAGGGGTCGGCGGTGTTAGGGGCAGCAGATTAGGGGTACATAGGGATAATGTAAGTAGCGGCGGTTTACGGAGCGGCAGATTAGGGGTTAATAATAATATGCAGGGGTCAGCGATAGCGGGGCGGCAGATTAGGGGTTAATAAGTGTAAGGTTAGGGGTGTTTAGACTCGGGGTACATGTTAGAGTGTTAGGTGCAGACGTAGGAAGTGTTTCCCCATAGCAAACAATGGGGCTGCGTTAGGAGCTGAATGCGGCTTTTTTGCAGGTGTTAGGTTTTTTTTCAGCTCAAACAGCCCCATTGTTTTCTATGGGGGAATCGTGCACGAGCTCGTTTTTGAAGCTGGCCGCGTCCGTAAGCAGCTCTGGTATCGAGAGTTGAAGTTGCATTAAATATGCTCTACGCTCCTTTTTTGGAGCCTAACGCAGCCATTCTGTGAACTCTCAATACCAGAGTTATTTAAAAGGTGCGGCCAGAAAAAAGCCAGCGGTAGCTACGCGGGTCGTTACCGACAAAACTCTAAATCTAGCTGTTAGTGTTTAATACTGCCTCTTTATTAATATGTTGTAATAACAATTAATGACCCTAATGAGTGTTTATCTGATCTCCCTTAATTATTGACAATTATGGTTAGTTGTAAATCAGTTTATTAAATGGACCATAAACACTCTGCGATTTTATGTAAAATATTTAGTTATGAGCAATAAAAGAGCTGTGCAATGTACTTATTTATTTTTTCCCCTTTTCATGCAATTTAGTTATTAAAAACTGGAAAAAAAATTAATTGTCAGAAATATAAAAGCACCTGTTGACAAGGTTAACTCTACTACATTGCTTTCCCTAATTGGTTTTAACAGATAACTACAAAACAATGCACGTTATACTAATTTAATGACTGTGGCTAGACTTGTCTGCAGACTCAAGCCTGGATTGGCTGCTCGGAAATGTGTGGGGAAGGCTATGGAAAGCAATTGCATCTAGCAAGATATTCATTGTTTTAACATTTTTAAGACTTGGCTATGTTATTCTATAGCAACACTAAAGGTGTTTAGTGTCCTTTTAACGTCTAATTTTTGGTCCACGCTCCAATAATAGCCGCCTACAATATTACACCAGATCACAAAGCACGCAATGACCGTATTCAATAAACCCTGTTTCTGAAACTAGTATCTCGCAGGAAAAACTCACCACAACCAGTCTGAATTGTGGCATTGATATAGATTTGTCCCCGCGACTAGACACCCAATCTCTGCGGCTGTAACACGGGATTACAATACTGGTGCATTTGTGTAATTGCTACACATCAGAACCACAGGGCACAACAGTAACACTTTTTCTACTCTTTTAGCACTTTACAAGCCAAAGGGAAGAGTTTGAGAACACCAGGGACAGCATCATTGTGTGGCTCACAGAGATGGACTTGCAACTCACCAATGTGGAGCACTTCTCCGAGAGCGATATTGAGGACAAGAAGCAACAGTTACTGGTAAGTACACAGACGTTTTGTACAAAACGTTTCCTCTTGTTTTGATGCCTATCCAGTTAATTATAGTTGTTGTTTGTTACGCTCTTTTGTGAACTATAAATCTGGGCTCATCTGCATCGACGACCATCCTCATTTACATCTGATCTGTGTTTATAGGGTTTCAAGCATCAGATTACTCTGAACACCAACAAGATAGACAAACTCATTGAGTTTGGAGAACATCTGATTCAGAAAAGCGAATCTATGGACGCGGCGATTATTGAGGATGAGATTGAAGAGTTGCATAGATATTGTCAAGAAGTTTTTGGTCGTGTGTCTCGGTTCCACCAAAGATTAACTTCTAAGGAGCTGGTAAGTTTTTTTTGTTTTTTTTTTCATTTGTATAAAAATCCTAAAGAACTGATCTGTTAGTT
>NC_069499.1:24892386-25022386 GCF_027579735.1 Bombina bombina | reverse complement strand
TGATTGACACCCCCTGATAGCGGCCAATTGGCCGTAAATCTGCAGGGGGCGGTATTGCACCAGCAGTTCACCAGAATTATATATGCTGTCGGCACTTATCGATGTACGATGGACATGATCTGCAATATCGGATCATGTCCGCTCGCATGTTCATAATTAGGCCCCAATGGCTTGCTTTTTATTTTATTTTTTTAAACAATTGTTCTAATACTTTAAATGCATAACGCTTGGTGTTGCATAACGGGAAGGGTTTCAAAGTATGACTGTAATATGCATCATATTTAACGCTAGGCTGCAATACATTGACTGCCATACAAGGGGTTAAAATATCCTAGTATATGGAATCGTGGAGTTATATAGATTTATTCTCTACTACAACAGAGATAATTATACATTAATACTCTTATGCATAAATATTTGCTAGAAGTGCTCCTGTTACAGTCCTGAACAGGCTATGGCTGGTGATAGGTTGATACATGAGTATGCCTCTTTTGATTGGCTGATCATGTAGCCAGACGATATCTGCCTATAGTTAGTGAAACTATAAAGTTTATTAAAGGGTCATGGAAGACAATATTAAAACTTCATTATTCAGACAGTCTACGATTTTAACTAACTTTCCAATTTACTTATATTACATCTTCCTATTTCTCCATTTTGAAACTTAGCTCCTTTCAGTGAGAGCATATTGAAGTAGGTTCAGGACTGTGCATTTGACAACATATAGTGCACAACACTGCTGCCATATAATGCACAAAACACATGCACGCTTCTGAGCCTACCTCCGTATGCTCTAATAGAAAGGAGCTAAGTAAAAAAAAAAAATGTGAATTTTGATAATAATATTATTTTAAATTGCACCTCTTTCTGAATCATGAAAGTATCTCTTTGGCTTTTGTTAAAGGGACATGAAACCCCAAATTTTTATTTCATAATTCAGGCAGAGCATGTGATTTGAAACAACTTTCCAATTTACTTCTATTATCTAATTTGCTTTGTTCAGTTAGTATGCTTTGGTGAAAAGCATACCTAGGTAGGCTCAAAAGCAGAAATGCATTACTGAGAGATAGCTGCTGATTGGTGGCTGCACATATATGTCAACCCTTTTCTAATTGGCTCTTCCCAATCATGAAATAAAAACTTTGGGTTTTGTGTCGCTTTAATAAACTCCAATCCGTTCTATTCATTCCCTGCACCTAATAAGACATCTTACTATTGTTTGTAGCCTGTGCCAACACGGTCATCTGTTGTCGCTGGTGACCAGGAGTCCGATACAACACAGATCGATGAGCAGGGTCTTGTAGGCATCTCCAGCCCTGGAACTCAGTCAGGTACAACCAGTTATAATTCTACATGACCTCTGATTTTAAGCCACATGTTCAGTGACAGCGTTTAGCAGTCGTTACCAGTTTCAGGCCAATAACAAGCACGTGTTCTCTCTGCGCAGGGGTGATTGAGAGATGGGAGATTATTCAGGCTCAGAACTTGAGCAACGACCTGCGAGTGAAGCAGAATCAACAGCGCTGGCAGCAGCTAAACAGCGACTTGGATAATATCACGTTGTGGCTGGAGAAAACTGAATCTGAGCTGAATGATGCTCAGAAACTGACGAGGGCCACCACCATATGGGCCCTAGAGAGTAAAGTAAAGAGGCTTAAGGTGAGAAGACCGTTTTCTTTCTCTGTTTTCTTAAAAATGTAATAATTACATTAACATTAAATTCTCCAAAATTCTGCCATACTTTTTAGATTATAGGTTTTATTAAACTGCAGAAATAGATTTGTGTTGAATAAATAAAATATACTTATAATCTAAACATTTAGGTAAAACGAACATTAACCAAGCGGCTGTGGGTAAAGCCTGATGTGCCATAATCCCTCCCATCTACACTATATTTATTTTGCCTCCACCTTGGGGGTTCAAGGAAGGCGCCCCGCCAATCCTCTGGCATCCACCCCAAGTGAACCTTGGGGTGGGGCATGAGGTTTACAATGGGGGCTTTGCTCCCCTTGAACCCCCCAGGCGGAGGCAAATAAGATAGTGAAGATTGCGGAATTACACTGCATGCTATATATGTTTGAAGCAGTAACTCTGCACTTTGAGGGGATTTATGATCATACATCAGGCTTTACCCATAGCCACTTGGGTAATGTCCGTTTTACCCGGGTAATCCTAGGATTACCCAATATCTGACTTTACCCCCAAGATATATATATACTGTATATATACACAGTATCTCACAAAAGTGAGTACACCTCTCACATAATATTTTATTGTATATTTTTGTGTGACAACACTGAAGAAATTACGCTTTGCTACAATGTAAAGTAGTGAATGTACAGCCTGTATAACAGTGTAAATTTGCTGTCCCCTTAAAATAACAAAACACACAGCCATTAATGTCTAAACCGTTGGCAACAAAAGTGAGTACACCCCTAAGTGGAAATGTCCGAATTAGGCCCAATTAGCCATTTTCCCTCCCCAATGTCATGTGACTCCTTTAGTGTTGCAAGGTCTCAGGTGTGAATGGGGAGTAGGTGTGTTAAATTTGGTGTTATCGCTCTCAGACTCTCTTATACTGGTGACTGGAAGTTCAATATGGCACCTCATGGCAAAGAACTCTCTGAGGATCTGAAAAAAGAGTTGTTGCCCTACATAAAGATGACCTAGGCTATAAGAAGATTGCTAAGACCCTCAAACTGAGCTGCAGCATGGTGGGCAAGACCATACATCGGTTTCACGGGACAGGTTCCACTCAGAACAGGCCTCGCCATGGTCGACCAAAGAAGTTTAGTGCACGTGCTTAGTGTCATATCCAGAGGTTGTCTTTGGGAAATAGATGTATGAGTGCTGTCAGCATTGCTGCAGAGGTTGAATGGGTGGGGGGTCAGCCTGTCAGTGCTCAGACCATACGCCGCACACTGCATCAAATTGGTCTGCATGGCTGTTGTCCCAGAAGGAAGCCTCTTCAAAAGATGATGCACAAGAAAGCCTGCAAACAGTTTGCTGAAGACAAGCAGACTAAGGAAATGGATTACTGGAACCATGTCCTATGGTCCGATGAGACCAAGATAAAGTTATTTGGTTCAGTTGGTGTCAAGTGTGTGTGACGGCAACCAGGTGAGGAGTACAAAGACAAGTGTGTCTTGCGTACAGTCAAGCATGGTGGTGGGAGTGTCATGGTCTTGGTCTGGGACCTGGGAAGCTACAGTTCATTGATGGAACCATGAATGCCAACATGTACTGTGACATACTGAAGCAGAGCATGATTCCCTCCCTTGGGAGACTGGGCCACAGGGCAGTATTCCAAAATAACAACCTCCAAGACGACTACTTGCTAAAGAAGCTTTGGGCCCAATTTGGACATTTCCACTTAGGGGTCTACTCACTTTTGTTGCCAACGGTTTAGACATTAATGGCTGTGTGTTGAGTTATTTTGAGGGGACAGCAAATTTACACTGTTATACAGACTGTACACTCACTACTTTACACTGTTATACAGGCTGTACACTCACTACTTTACACTGTTATACAGGCTGTACACTCACTACTTTACACTGTTATACAGGCTGTACACTCACTACTTTACATTGTTATACAGGCTGTACACTCACTACTTTACACTGTTATACAGGCTGTACACTCACTACTTTACACTGTTATACAGGCTGTACACTCACTACTTTACACTGTTATACAGGCTGTACACTCACTACTTTACACTGTTATACAGGCTGTACACTCACTACTTTACATTGTTATACAGGCTGTACACTCACTACTTTACACTGTTATACAGGCTGTACATTCACTACTTTACATTGTTATACAGGCTGTACACTCACTACTTTACACTGTTATACAGGCTGTACACTCACTACTTTACACTGTTATACAGGCTGTACACTCACTACTTTACACTGTTATACAGGCTGTACACTCACTACTTTACACTGTTATACAGGCTGTACACTCACTACTTTTGTCACATGAAAAGATATAATAAAATATTTACAAAAATGTGAGGGATGTACTCACTTTTGTGAGATATTGTATGAATTTATGTGTGTGTATATGTGTGTGTGTATGTATATATATATATATATATATATATATATATATATATATATATATGCGCACGCACGTGCACACACACACACCCTTTGACCAGAATAATTCACTCATAGAGAGGCTGGGGAAATTCTAGAAAATTAAGATAAACATCAGATTTTGTTAAAATAATAATCTTTTTATTTTCTCAAGGTGCTATGTAAACAATATTAAAAATTATTAAAATGTATCAATCCAGAAGTCTGCAAACAACGCCCTGCACACATGGGTCTGAGCATGTATAAACCGCCTTGGCTGCCATGTTTGCTGTGTAATGTTTTGCAGCCAAGGGGTTAATCCTCTCGCTAGGGTTTAGCATCGCTTGTGGTTAGTGCTCTGTTTTTTATTTTTTTAGGATATGTTAAAGGATTTTGATCATTACAAAGCTCTCGTGATCTCTGCAAACCTGAGCAGCAAAGAGTTCCAGCAAGAGGAAGACACAGAATCCAGAGAGGCACTAACCAGACTCCAGGAGGTGAATACTCGCTGGGACAGGGTGTGTAACCAGCGGGACAAATGGAGGGAGACGTTACAGCAGGAACTGATAGAGAATGAGGTGAGACTTACATAGGGTGGTTGTCGCTAGGCCAGGGGTGGATAAATGGCCTTTGGTTTCTGTACATTATACAGCTGTTCTCATGATTTATTCTGTGATTAGGAATTCCATGACATGAGTCACCACTTATTATTGTGGCTGACTCAAGCTGAAAACCAGAGACTGCGAGTTCGAGTGACGGACAGCAGCGCGGATCCCGACGTGCTGCGCGAGAGTCAGAAGCAACTGAGGGTAAGGCTGTGTGGGACTGACTGTTGAAATTGTGAAGCAATGAAAACATTTGGGGCATCCCAGTGATATATTGGTTTATCTATCTATGTGTTATAGCGCACAATGCAAAGATAGCAAGCTGCCTTGTGAGCAGTGTCCTCGTATCCTTCTGTCAGTTTGTATATCCATATCTTGTTTTATTTAAAGTATCCCCCATACAGCACCACAATAGTCCTTAGTCTAGATCACTATGGGCTTGATTCCTAAAACTCTCCAGCTTGGAGCGAAATTATAATACAGACATCATAGGTACAGAAGTGCAAAACCTGTAAAGTTCAAAAAATGTAAGAGCTTCCTCCCATAGAAAGTAATGAGGCTGTCTGGGATACAGAATCTAACCTGGTACAGTGAGGTTAACAAGGGAGCGCCTGACACTGATATAAAGTCTCAGTTTGCTGCAAATACAAATTAAACATAAAATGAATGTTACTAAACTAGAAGTTTAACTACTAGTCAAACTACAGTGAAAATATTTTCAGTCACTGAAATAAGTGTATTGTGAATTTTGAGCAAACTTCACATGTATTTAGCAGGAGAGATTAATCAGTGAGATATGTAGGTGTAAAATACTTAGTGAATATCATTAGACTTATAAGAGAGCTTCAGATACACCCTGGAAACTCCCATTACCCCCCCCCCCCCCCTTTAACTGTCAGGCTTATTTCACAAAGTGCAATGCCGTTTTGTAAAAGCTACAAAGAAACATTCAAAGCACAATCAAAATGTGTAAAATTACATCACTAAATACACCGTTGTATACAGAATCTAAATGGCTTAAAATATAATTTAGAAAGTGCAAAGCAATAAAACTTATAAATAAAAAAGTACAAAAAATACAAAGCACTAACTGTAAATGTAACAAAACTAAATACAGGGAGCACCCCTTATATTTTGTTTAATGTCATGTGAGCAGACAGCTATAGAGGATCAGGACCTTTGTGTTAACCTCTGCAAAGGGGTTAAACGCACAGGTAAAGTCCTGCTGCAGCTCTCAAGCCAATCAGGAGTGGTGCTCACACAACTTGTCAGCTTTGTCCTGCTCAGCAGATGTAAGACTTGCAGATCTTCCACTGAACTTTACCAATGTGTTTACCCTTCTGCAGAACATACAAAATTACATTCTCTAATGATTACTGTCATTTTCCGCATTAGAATTGTAATCTTTTCTAACCATTTCTTTTGTGTGTACTATTTATAAAGCTGATTTGCTGCAAGTATTTTATTAAAGGGAGTCGGGACAGTAAGGTCAAAATTAAACTTAAATTTGACTGGATAGTGTGTGAAGTTTTAGACAATTTCCAATTAAAGAGTAATTCTAAGTGATCTCAGGAGCTTACATCTGTATTTAGCTACCTGGTAGCTGTGGTTGAAACAATGTTTATTTTAGTGTTGTACAATTTTGTAAATACTGCTGCGATAGACTGTTAAAGGCACGTACGTACTCCTAAACTCCAATCAGCCGACCTAGAGTTACTCTTCAATAAAGGATGCCTAGAGAACAAACCAAATTTGATAATAAAAGTAAATTGGAAAGTTGTTTCAAATTAAATGCTCTATCTGAATCATGAATGTTTAATTTTGATTTACTCTGCGTTTAATTAACTTCCAGGACTTATTATTGGCAAATGGAATAGACAGAAGCAGACGATTGATAATGTTATAGATCTGTAAAAAGGAAACTGAACTAATACGCATTATTTATTTAGCAACTCGAGGAGGAGCTGCTGGGAAAACAAGTCCAGGTAAATTCCCTGCAAGACATCTCCAGCCACTTGCTAATTAAAACCTCAGGTGATCGTTACATTGAAGCGGAGGAGAAACTTCACGTTATCGGGAGGAAAACGAAGCAGCTTCTGAGCGACGTTTCCAGGGACCTAAAGTCTGTGCAGCGAGCCCTGGTGAGTACTTGGCGCACAGATCACAGCAGCTCAATTCACTGAGGAGTTTGCTCCTCTTTATTTTGTGACCCCAGCTGGTGTTTGCTCTAATGTTGTTTAGATCTGGTGCAATGGGCCGTTATAGTTTGTATATAAAATGCTCCATTTTGTGAACAGTATTTTATTTCTTTTTTAAGACACAATGAGTCCACGGATCATCTTAATTACTAATGGGATATTAACCTCCTGGTCAGCAGGAGGAGGCAAAGAGCACCACAGCAGAGCTGTTAAATAGCTCCTCCCTTCCCTCCCACTCCAGTCATTCTCTTTGCCTACGTTAGTGATAGGAAGAGGTAAAGTGAGGTGTTAGTTAAAGATTCTTCAATCAAGAGTTTATTATTTTAAAAGTAGTACAAGATTGTGCTGCTTTGTTCTAGGGTGTAGCTGTAGTCCATATCAGTCTCTTCAGTAGAGCTTTGGTGGCTTTAGAGCAATGGGAATTTGTGGGACATAATTCTCGCTGCGCCTCCCATACATTTATGCTTCCCTAACCCTGAAAAATCTGAGGGATATTACTCAGTTTTCTCCAACATAGGTGTGTCCGGTCCACGGCGTCATCCTTACTTGTGGGATATTCTCTTCCCCAACAGGAAATGGCAAAGAGCCCAGCAAAGCTGGTCACATGATCCCTCCTAGGCTCCGCCTACCCCAGTCATTATCTTTGCCGTTGCACAGGCAACATCTCCACGGAGATGGTTAAGAGTTTTTTGGTGTTTAAATGTAGTTTTTATTCTTCAATCAAGAGTTTGTTATTTTAAAATAGTGCTGGTATGTACTATTTACTCTGAAACAGAAAAGAGATGAAGATTTCTGTTTGTAAGAGGAAGATGATTTTAGCAACCGTTACTAAAATCGATGGCTGTTTCCACACAGGACTGTTGAGATGAATTAACTTCAGTTGGGGGAAACAGTGGGCAGACTTTGCTGCTTGAGGTATGACACATTTCTAACAAGACTTGGTAATGCTGGAAGCTGTCATTTTCCCTATGGGATCCGGTAAGCCATTTTCTTAGTTTAGTATAAGAATAAAGGGCTTCACAAGGGCTTTTAAGACTGGTAGACATTTTTCTGGGCTAAAACGATTACTTTATAAGTATATTTAGTGGATTATAACTATAAATAGTTCTTTTAATCTTGGGGATGTATTAAAAAAACGGCAGGCACTGTATTGGACACCTTTTTCACTGGGGGCCTTTTCTAGTCATAGGCAGAGCCTCATTTTCGCGCCACTAATGCGCAGTTGTTTTTGGAAAGCAAGGCATGCAGATGCATGTGTGAGGAGCTAAGAACCACTGAAAAAGCTTATTGAAGGCGTCATTTGGTATCGTATTCCCCTCTGGGCTTGGTTGGGTCTCAGCAAAGCAGATACCAGGGACTGTATAGGGGTTAAATGTAAAAACGGCTCCGGTTCCGTTATTTTAAGAGTTAAAGCTTTCAAATTTGGTGTGCAATACTTTTAAGGCTTTAAGACATTGTGGTGAAATTTTGGTGAATTTTGAACAATTCCTTCATACTTTTTCACATATTCAGTAATAAAGTGTGTTCAGTTTAAAATTTAAAGTGACAGTAACGGTTTTATTTTAAAACGTTTTTTGTGCTTTGTTATCAAGTTTATGCCTATTAACATGTCTGAACCATCAGATAGACGATGTTCTGTATGTTTGAAAGCCAAGGTTCCTCTCCATTTAAATATATGTGATGAATGTGACATAGTGTCCAAACAAAGTAGGGACAATGATGCCACTGATAATGATGTTGCCCAAGATGATTCCTCAAGCGAGGGGAGTAAGCATGGTACTGCATCATCCCCTTCTGTGTCTACACCAGTCTTGCCTACACAAGAGGTCCCTAGTACATCTAGTGCGCCAATCCTTCTTACTATGCAACAATTAACGGCTGTAATGGATAATTCTATTAAAAACATTTTGTCCAAAATGCCCACTTATCAGAGAAAGCGCGATTGCTCTGTTTTAGATACTGAAGAACATGAGGACGCTGATGATAATGGTTCTGACATACCCTCACACCAATCTGAAGGGGCCAGGAGGGAGGTTTTGTCTGAGGGAGAAATTTCAGATTCAGGAAAAATTTCTCAACAAGCTGAACCTGATGTTATTACTTTTAAATTTAAATTAGAACATCTCCGCGCTCTGCTTAAGGAGGTGTTATCTACTCTGGATGATTGTGACAATTTGGTCATTCCAGAGAAATTATGTAAGATGGACAAGTTCCTAGAGGTCCCGGTGCCCCCCGATGCTTTTCCTATACCCAAGCGGGTGGCGGACATTTTAAATAAGGAATGGGAAAGGCCCGGCATACCTTTTTGTTCCTCCCCCTATATTTAAGAAATTATTTCCTATGGTCGACCCCAGAAAGGACTTATGGCAGACAGTCCCCAAGGTCGAGGGGGTGGTTTCTACTCTAAACAAACGCACTACTATCCCTATAGAAGATAGTTGTGCTTTCAAAGATCCTATGGATAAAAAATTAGAGGGTTTGCTTAAAAAGATGTTTGTTCAGCAAGGTTACCTTCTACAACCAATTTCTTGCATTGTTCCTGTCACTACAGCAGCGTGTTTCTGGTTCGAAGAACTAGAAAAGTCGCTCAATAAAGAATCTTCGTATGAGGAGGTTATGGACAGAGTTCAAGCACTTAAATTGGCTAACTCTTTTATCTTAGACGCCACTTTGCAATTAGCTAGATTAGCGGCGAAAAATTCAGGTTTTGCTATTGTGGCGCGCAGAGCGCTTTGGCTAAAGTCTTGGTCAGCGGATGTGTCCTCCAAGAACAAATTGCTTAACATCCCTTTCAAGGATAAAACGCTGTTTGGCCCTGACTTGAAAGAGATTATTTCAGACATCACTGGGGGAAAGGGCCACGCCCTTCCTCAGGATAGGTCTTTTAAGGCTAAAAATAAGCCAAATTTTCGTCCCTTTCGCAGAAACGGACCAGCCTCAAATTCTACACCCTCTAAGCAAGAGGGTAATAGTTCTCAAACCAAACCAGCCTGGAGACCGATGCAAGGTTGGAACAAGGGTAAGCAGGCCAAGAAACCTGCCACTGCTACCAAAACAGCATGAAGTGGTGGCCCCCGATCCGGGACCGGATCTGGTGGGGGGCAGACTCTCTCTCTTTGCTCAGGCTTGGGCAAGAGATGTTCAGGATCCTTGGGCGCTAGAAATAGTTTCTCAAGGTTATCTCCTGGAATTCAAGGAACTACCCCCAAGGGGGAGGTTCCACAGGTCTCAATTGTCTTCAAACCAAATAAAAAGACAGGCATTCTTACATTGTGTAGAAGACCTGTTAAGAATGGGAGTGATTCATCCTGTTCTATTAGGAGAACAAGGGATGGGGTTTTACTCCAATCTGTTCATAGTTCCCAAAAAAGAAGGAACATTCAGACCAATTTTAGATCTCAAGATTCTAAACAAATTTTTCAGGGTTCCATCATTCAAAATGGAAACCATTCGAACAATTCTTCCTACCATCCAGGAAGGTCAATTCATGACCACGGTGGATTTAAAGGATGCGTATCTACATATTCCTATCCACAAGGAACATCATCGGTTCCTAAGGTTCGCCTTTCTGGACAAGCATTACCAGTTTGTGGCACTTCCATTCGGATTAGCCACTGCTCCAAGGATTTTCACAAAGGTACTAGGGTCCCTTCTAGCGGTGCTAAGACCAAGGGGCATTGCTGTAGTACCTTACTTGGACGACATACTGATTCAAGCGTCGTTTCTGTCAAAAGCAAAGGCTCACGGGTGGAAAGTGAACATAGAAAAAAGTTCTCTGTCCCCGTCAACAAGAGTTCCCTTCTTGGGAACAATAATAGACTCCTTAGAAATGAAGATTTTTCTGACAGAGGCCAGAAAATCAAAACTTCTAAGCTCTTGTCAAGTACTTCATTCTGTTCTTCTTCCTTCCATAGCGCAGTGCATGGAAGTAATAGGTTTGATGGTTGCGGCAATGGACATAGTTCCTTTTGCACGAATTCATCTAAGACCATTACAACTGTGCATGCTCAGACAGTGGAATGGGGATTATACAGACTTGTCTCCGACGATCCAAGTAGATCAAAGAACCAGAGATTCACTCCGTTGGTGGCTGAACCTGGACAACCTGTCACAGGGTGTGAGCTTCCGCAGGCCAGAGTGGGTCATTGTCACGACCAACGCCAGTCTGGTGGGCTGGGGCGCGGTCTGGGAACCCCTGAAAGCTCAGGGTCTATGGTCTCGGGAAGAGTCTCTTCTCCCGATAAACATTCTGGAACTGCGAGCGATATTCAATGCTCTCAAAGCTTGGCCTCAACTAGCAAAGGCCAAATTCATAAGGTTTCAATCAGACAACATGACGACTGTTGCATATATCAACCATCAGGGGGGAACAAGGAGTTCCCTGGCGATGGAGGAAGTGACCAAAATAATTCAATGGGCGGAGAATCACTCCTGCCACTTGTCTGCAATCCACATCCCAGGAGTGGAAAATTGGGAAGCGGATTTTCTGAGTCGTCAGACTTTCCATCCGGGGGAGTGGGAACTCCATCCAGAAATCTTTGCCCAAATAACTCAATTATGGGGCATTCCGGACATGGACCTGATGGCGTCTCGTCAGAACTTCAAGGTTCCTTGCTACGGGTCCAGATCCAGGGATCCCAAGGCGACTCTAGTAGATGCACTGATAGCGCCTTGGACCTTCAACCTAGCTTATGTATTCCCACCGTTTCCTCTCATTCCCAGGCTGGTAGCCAGGATCAATCAGGAGAGGGCTTCGGTGATCTTGATAGCTCCTGCGTGGCCACGCAGAACTTGGTATGCAGACCTGGTGAATATGTCATCGGCTCCACCATGGAAGCTACCTTTGAGACAGGACCTTCTTGTTCAAGGTCCATTCGAACATCCGAATCTGGCTTCACTCCAACTGACTGCTTGGAGATTGAACGCTTGATTTTATCAAAGCGTGGGTTTTCAGATTCTGTCATTGATACTCTTGTCCAGGCTAGAAAGCCTGTAACTAGGAAAATTTACCATAAAATATGGAAAAAATATATCTGTTGGTGTGAATCTAAAGGATTCCCATGGAACAAGATAAAAATTCCTAAGATTCTATCCTTTCTACAAGAGGGTTTGGAGAAAGGATTATCTGCAAGTTCTTTGAAGGGACAGATTTCTGCTTTATCTGTTTTACTTCACAAAAAGCTGGCGGCTGTGCCAGATGTTCAAGCTTTTGTTCAGGCTCTGGTTAGAATCAAGCCTGTTTACAAACCTTTGACTCCTCCTTGGAGTCTCAATTTAGTTCTTTCAGTTCTTCAAGGGGTTCCGTTTGAACCCTTACATTCCGTAGATATTAAGTTACTATCTTGGAAAGTTTTGTTTTTGGTTGCAATTTCTTCTGCTAGAAGAGTTTCAGAGTTATCTGCTCTGCAGTGTTCTCCTCCTTATCTGGTGTTCCATGCAGATAAGGTGGTTTTGCGCACTAAACCTGGTTTTCTTCCGAAAGTTGTTTCTAACAAAAACATTAACCAGGAGATAGTTGTGCCTTCTTTGTGTCCGAATCCAGTTTCAAAGAAGGAACGTTTGTTACACAATTTGGATGTAGTTCGTGCTCTAAAATTCTATTTAGAGGCTACAAAGGATTTCAGACAAACATCTTCTTTGTTTGTTGTTTATTCTGGTAAAAGGAGAGGTCAAAAAGCAACTTCTACCTCTCTCTCTTTTTGGCTTAAAAGCATCATCCGATTGGCTTATGAGACTGCCGGACGGCAGCCTCCTGAAAGAATCACAGCTCACTCCACTAGGGCTGTGGCTTCCACATGGGCCTTCAAGAACGAGGCTTCTGTTGATCAGATATGTAAGGCAGCGACTTGGTCTTCACTGCACACTTTTACCAAATTTTACAAATTTGATACTTTTGCTTCTTCTGAGGCTATTTTTGGGAGAAAGGTTTTGCAAGCCGTGGTGCCTTCCATCTAGGTGACCTGATTTGCTCCCTCCCATCATCCGTATCCTAAAGCTTTGGTATTGGTTCCCACAAGTAAGGATGACGCCGTGGACCGGACACACCTATGTTGGAGAAAACAGAATTTATGCTTACCTGATAAATTACTTTCTCCAACGGTGTGTCCGGTCCATGGCCCGCCCTGGTTTTTTTAATCAGGTCTGATGAATTATTTTCTCTAACTACAGTCACCACGGTATCATATGATTTCTCCTATGCATATTCCTCCTTTACGTCGGTCGAATGACTGGGGTAGGCGGAGCCTAGGAGGGATCATGTGACCAGCTTTGCTGGGCTCTTTGCCATTTCCTGTTGGGGAAGAGAATATCCCACAAGTAAGGATGACGCCGTGGACCGGACACACCGTTGGAGAAAGTAATTTATCAGGTAAGCATAAATTCTGTTTTTCTCTTCTTTCACAGGTCCATGTGAGGAATGGGACCTCTCAAACCTGGGAACTGCCTTTGCTGTCGGGCAGTATGTGAGGTAAGTGCTGACTTTTATTTCTGGGGTTAAAAGAAAAGGATCTCAGAAGAATTTGGACACTTACTTTGTATGAATGGGATTTATAAGGAAGCCCTTAATGGATTGGCCACTTTATTTTTATCTGGCATGAATTCTCCCTGATACATAGGAGACTATATGCGACAGCTAGCGCAGGCACTGGAAGGGCACTCTGTATTTATTATACCTTACAACTGATGATGGTGGTAGTCACATCTCCCGGCGGTTACTTAAAGAAAACATGCCGACCTGGAGATAACTGGCGTGGCCGTGGCGGGCGTAATTGGTCATTTTTGCTTTTAACTGTCTGTTATATTAGTTAGTCTCTGGGGCAATTGATCACATTTCCCGGCGGTTACATACATGTCAGATGTTGACATCCTTAGAGTATTCACTAGTCAGTGGCCAAAAGGAGAACAGAATTGTTGTTTACAAACACATTTTAAGAAAGAACATGTCGACCGGGAGATTTCTGTTGTCAACGCCCACGAAGGGCAGTCCTTGGGAAGGCAGCATTTACATAACGCACCTTTTTCATCTCCCAGCGGTTACATAAAAAACAACATGCCGACCGGGAGATGACTGTTTTGTCAACGTCAACGACAGGCGGTCCTTGGGCGGCAGTTGCATAGCACGCCTTTTCCCTTCTCTTACGGAGATGTGCAGTTATTGGTCCTGTTACGCATCCTCATATTATATGCGTAATTAGGACCGGAGACTGTTTTCCCTATTGCGGTGGAGTTCCGGATCTGAGCGTACTGTTTAGAGAGAGATAGTTTTTCTGTTCGGACAGGCACCTCAGCAGTTTCCTGCTGAGGGGTGTTGATAAATTGCAAAGGTTTTTAAGCTGTTCTGCACTATTTACAACAGTTAATGTAAAGAGGAAAAAAGTTACCTTGTTATTATTTAAAGTGACAGTATTGGTTTTACATTTATTAAAAAAGTTAAAGAATTCTTTTGAAGATCTTGTTTTTTTGTGAAAAAATGGACCAAGAGGCTATGCAGAGGATCTCCCTATTTTGTGTTGTTGTGCAATGTTTAACCACCAACTCATTTGCTGTTCCTCCTGTATGTGAAGAGTTTAATCCTTGGGGATAGTCCTTTTTTCTGAGACAACACTTTACAATGTTCAATATACACATTTTTCTCCTTTGGAGTCCCAAATTGTATTGCCCTCATATGCAGTGCCCTGCGCTTCCTCTATAACTCATTTGGGTTACTTTAGTAGACTTCGCTCTTCTCATGTGTTCTGATGCGTTGTCTGCTTTCCCAATATTGCAGGGAAAGCGTTAGAGGAAGAACTGAAATCCAGCAAGCGAGGTTTCTAACACAGTGTAATTCCTCTTGTTGATGCTGAAGTTGTATCTTTCAAGTTTAAGCTACATCACCTCCGTCTGTTACTCTAGGAGGTTTTAGCTACATTGGACGACAGCGACTCTTAAAAAATAATAATTTTTGTACACCGGGGCTTACATTGGCAGCCATCTGTGTGCTTTGCTACCGTCACTAGTGCGGCAGCATATTGGTTGAGGCGTTGTCTGATGCTATCAGGACAGTATCCAGGATAGGATAAAAGCCCTTAAAATGGCTAATTTCTTTATTACGGATGCTTCCCTTCAATTTATCTAAGCCGGGAGCAAAGATTTTGGATTTCTCTATTCTAGCTTGCAGAGCCTTATGGTTAAAGCCTTGGTCTGCGCATGTGTTCTCTAAGTCTAAGCTTCTGTACCTTATCAGATAGTGCAGCATGCTAAGGCACTGTGGCGAAGTTCTGTAGTAACCCAAGGGTTGCAGGTCCAATCCCGGCGAGGTATTTCATCCTTTTGAGGTCAATAAGATGAGCAGCGCCTTGAAACCCTTACGGGTGATTAGCCATACTTTACAAGTACCCCATACATACATTCATAATTTTTTGCTATTCCTTTCAAGGGAAGACCTTGTTTTGACCTGGCCTGTCGGAGATTATCTCTGACATCATGGGAGGTAAGGGTCTCCTCTCTCAGGATAAGAGAAACAAATAAAAAGGACGACAGAGCACCTTTCGTTCCTTTCAAATTTTCAAGGGAAATTCTTTCTCTACTGCCTCCAAACAGGAACAGACAAAACCTGCATGGAGACCCGATCCAACTTGGAATATGGGAAAGCAATCCAAAAAGCCTGCTGTTGAAACAAGGACAGCATGAAGGGCATGCCCCCGATCCGGGATGGGATCTTGTAGGGGGCAGACTTTCCTTCTGTTCAGGATCCCTGGGCAATAGAGAGTGTCCCAGGGATACAGGTTAGAGTTCAAAAGTTTTCCTCCCAGAGGCAGGTTTCTGTTTTAAGGATTGTCTGCAGACCAGACAGAAAGAGATCCCTTCTTACACTGCGTAAGAGACCTTTCCAACTTGGGAGTGATCGTTCCTGTTTCGGTACAGAACAGGGTCTGGGATTTTATTCCAATCTGTTCATGGTTCCCAAAAAAAGTGAGGGAACCTTCAAGCCAATTTTAGATCTCAAGAGTCTAAACAAATTTCTCAGAGTACCGTCCTTCATGATGGAAACTATGTGTTCCATTCTTCCTTTGATCCAAGAGGGGCAATTTATGACAACAGTGGATTTAAAGGACTCGTACCTGCATGTTCCCATTTACAGGGATCATCACAAGTTCATAAGGTTTTCTTTTCTGGACAAACACTTCCAGTTCGTGGCTCTTCCCTTCGGTCTTGCCACAGCTCCCAGAATTTTCACAAGGTTTTTGGTATCACTGTTTGCTGTGCTTCGGTTTAGTATGCTCAAGCAACGGAACGGAGATTATGGGGACTTGTCTCCTCGAATACCACTGGAGCAGGAGACAAGGGATTCTCTTCAATAGTGGTTGTCTCTGGTTAATCTCTCCCAGGGAACCTGCTTTCGCAGACCATCTTGGGTGATTGTGTTAACAGACGTCAGCCTTATAGGATAGGGAGCAGTCTGGGGCTCCCTAAAGGCTCAAGGAGTTTGGACTCAGTTATAGTCTGTTCTATCTATAATCATTCTGGAGCTGAGTTCGTTCTTCAAGGCTCTTCTGGCCTGACCCCAGTTAGCCTCGGTCCAGTTTATCAGGTTCCAGTCGGACAACATAACTTCATTGGTTTACATCAATCATCAGGGAGGAACGAGGAGTTCCTGACCGATGACAGAGGTAACCAAATGTAATTCAGTGGGCAGAGGCCCATTCTTGTTGCCTGTCGACGACCCTCATCCCAGGGGTGGACTACTGGGAGGTGGACTTCCTAAGCAGGCAGGCCTTGCATCCGGGGGAGTGGGAACTCCATCCGGAAGTGTTTTCCAGCCTTATTCTCAGGTGGGTTCAGCCGGAATTAGATCTCTTGGCATCCCAACAGAATGCCAAGTTCCAGAGAGACGGGTCAAGGTCCAGGGATTCCCAGGTGGAACTGCTAGATGCTCTGGCGATTCCTTGGACCTTCACTTTAGCATGCCTTTTTCCTCCATTTGCGCTTTTTCCTTGGGTTATTGCTTGAATCAAGCAGGAGTGGGCATCCGTGATCCTCATTGATTCTGCTTGGCCTTGCAGGATTTGGTATGCAGATCTGGTGGACATGTCATCTCTGCCGCTTTGGAGACTTCCATGGAGGAAGGTCCTTCTAATTCAAGGAGCATTCCTTCACCCACATCTAGTTTCTCTGAAGCTGACTGCTTGGAGATTGAATGCTTAATTTTATCCAAGCGGGGCTTTTCTGACTTGGTCATAGAGACCATGATTCGGGCTCGTAAGCCTGTAACTAGAAAGATTTGCCATAAGATATGGCGTACATATCTCTATTGGTGTGAATCCAAGAGCTACTCATGAAGTAGAGTTAGGATCCCTAGAATTTTGTTTTTTCTCCAAGTAGGTTTGAAGAAAGGCTTTTCGACTAGTTCCCTAAAGGGTCAACTCTGAGCCTTATCTATTTTGTTTCACAAACGTCTGGCGGATGGTCCGGATGTGCAATCATTTTGTCAGGCCTTGGTCTTGATCAGGCCTGTGTTCAAAACAGTTACTCCTCCATGGAGTTTGAATTTAGTTCTCAAGGTTCTTCAAGAGTTCCGGTTGAGCCTATGCATTCCTTAGATATTAAGTTGTTATCTTGGAAAGTTTTATTTCTTGTTGCTATTCCTTCTGCTCGGAGAGTGTCGGAGCTTTGGCATTACAGTGCAAGTCTCCTTATCCTAATTTAGTACGTAAAAATACCTTATCTGAATGGAAAATAAGATTTCTTCCTAAAGTTGTTTCTGATCGTAACATTATTCGGGAGATTGTTGTTCCTTCCTTGTGTCCTAATCCTTCTTCTAGAAAGGAAAGACTTCTGCACAATTTGGACGTGGTCTGTGCTTTAAAGCTTTACCTGCAGGCGACTAAGGACTTTCGTCAGTCTTCTGCTTTGTTTGTGGTTTTCTTAGGAAAACGTAGGGGACAGAAGGCTACGGCTACTTCTCTTTCTTTTTGTCTGAAGAGTATCATATGTTTTGCATATGAGACTGCTGGACAGCAGTCTCCAGAGAGGGTTACGGCTTTTGCTTCCTTTTGAACGTTCAAAAATGAAGCTTCTGTGGAACAGATTTGCAAGGCTGCAATTTGGTCCTCTCCACACTTTTTTAAAGTTCTGCAAATTTGACACTTTTGCCTCGGCTGAGGCCGTTTTTGGGTGGCAGTAAAGTTTTTCAAGCAGTGTTGCCTTCCGTTTAGGTTCCCTGTCTTGTCCCTCCCGTATCATCTGTGTACTCTAGCTTGGGTATTGAATCCCATTAGTAATTAAGATGATCCGTGGACTCATCGTGTCTTAAAAAAAGAAAAGAAAATTTATGCTTAGCTGATAAATTTATTTCTTTTTTGACACGATGAGTCCACGGCCCGCCCTGTTCTTTCAGACATGTTGTGGGTTATTATAAACTTCTGACACCTCTGCACCTTGGCTTTTCCTTTCTCTTCCTAACTTTGGTCGAATGACTGGAGTGGGAGGGAAGGGAGGAGCCATTTAACAGCCTGCTGACCAGGAGGTGAATATCCTATTAGTAATTAAGATGATCCGTGGACTCATCATGTCAAAAAAGAAATAAATTTATCAGGTAAGCATAAATTTTCTTTTTTCTTTGACTGAGTTTCACTCCTTTGAAAGAGTTAAATGTGCTGGCTAATCAGGCTTCTGGAACCCCCCTGTTTTCCAATCACTGGCCTTATCCACAGCTGGTGCACAATACGCACATATGCCTGCTGCTGATTGGTTCATCAGCTGTATCCTCATCTGGAACAGTACAAGAAGACACGTTTGACTATGTATTTAAATAATTTGCAGGAGATTATGAATGAATATATTTGCAAATACAATGCTTTAATGCTATATAACATTTTACTTTTAGTCGTCCAGCTAAAAGGGCACAATTTATTCCCATAATCTCTGTTATTCCCGTAGCACAAGGTAAATACAAAGGTTCTATTTTCAGCTTGTAACCTTAGAGGACCATCAGCAGCATATGGGGACTAGATTAGCGAGTATGTAAGAGAGTGGTTACATCAGCACTGCTGCCTGCTAAGCTCATACATTAACGGAACATGAAAGTCAGAATTCAGACAGCACACATCATTTTAACCCCTTAGTGACCAGACCATTTTTCAATTTTCTTACCATTAAGGACCAGGGCTGTTTTTTCATTTCTTCAGTGTTTCTGTTTGGCTGTAATTTTCCTCTTACTCATTTACTGTACCCACACATATTATATACCATTTTTCTCGCCATTAAAATGGACTTTCTAAAGATACGATTATTTTCATCATATCTTATAATTTATTATAAAAAATTTATAAAATATGATGAAAAAATGGAAAAAAAGCACACTTGTTATAACTTTGACCCCCAAAATCTATTACACATCTACAACCACCAAATAACTCCTATGCTAAATATTTCTAAATTTTGTCCTGAGTTTAGAAATACTTTTAGTAGACAACCCAAAGAATTGATCTACGCCTATTTTGGTATATTTCATGCCACCATTTAACCGGCAAATGCGATTTAATAAAAAATAATCATTAACTTTTTCACAAACTTTAGGTTTCTCACTGAAATTATTTACAAACAGCTTGTGCAATTATCGCACAAGTGGTTGTAAATGCTTCTCTGGGATCCCCTTTGTTCAGAAATAGCAGACATATTAGGCTTTGGCATTGCTTTATGGTAATTAGATGGCCACTAAATGCAGCTGCGCACCACACTTGTATTATGCCCAGCAGTGAAGGGGTTAATTAGGTAGCTTTTAGGGTTAATTTTAGCTTTAGTGTATAGATTACCCTCCCACCTGAAACATCACACCCCCTGATCCCACCCTAATCCCTCTTAAAGGGACAGTATACACTCCTTTTCATATAACTGCATGTAATAGACACTACTATAAAGAATAAGATGCGCAGATACTGATATAAAAATCCAGTATAAAACTGTTTAAAAACTTACTTAGAAGCTGTCAATTTGGCTCTGTTGAAAAGGCAGTTGGAAAGCCCACTGCAAGTGGCAAATAAGGCACTCCCCCCCCCTCCCCCTTCTTTTGCATATGAAAAGACCCTTTTACACAATCAGGAGCAAGCTGGAGAAGGTAGCTGACGGTATTCACATAAAACTTTGGGGCTTATTTAGGAGTCTGAAAATCAGAGCAATGTTATCTAAAAATAAGCAAAACTTGCATTTATTTAAAAAAAAAAAACTTTATGGGCTATATAAATAGATCATCTACAAAACATTTATGCAAAGAAAAAATGAGTGTATAATGTCCCTTTAAACAGCTATCTTCCCTCCCCCACCCCATAATGGTCACCCTCATCTTAAGTACTGGCAGAAAGACTGCCAGTACTAAAATAAAAGGATATATATATAGTGTTTCTGCAGTGTAGGATCCCCCCCACTACCTATTTGCAGCCATCTTAGGTACTGGCAGCTGTCTGCCAGTACCCAGTTTGCAGTAAAATTGTGCTTATTTGTTGTAAAAATTTAATAAACCGTTTTTTTTTCCGTAGTGTAGCTGCCCCCCCTCAATAACCTTTCCCTCCTTCCCACTCATTTAAAATTTTGCTGTAGCGGTCCCGGACCTCTCACGCCTCCTCCCGCCCCCTCCAGGGATGGGCCGCCCACCCACCTCCCTCCTATCCCTCCCACGTCACCAACAATCTGCGCCATCGCTGGCCGATGCAGAGAGGGCCACAGAGTTGCATCGGCTACTTACCAGAGGGTATTGCACAATGCCTCAATATCGAGGCATCGCTGCAAGACCCTGAAAGTGATCACGATCGCTTCCAGTGCTTGAAACCCCTGAGGACGTACCAGGCACATCCTTGGTCGTTAACAACCGTTTTTGTAGGATGTGCCTGGTATGTGCTCGGTTGTTAAGGGGTTAAGAGACTTCATTTTACTTTTATTAAAATGTTTACTTCATTATTTTAGTATCTTTTGTTTAAAAGCATATCTAGGTAGGCTCAGGAGCAGCGACGCATTAGCTGCTGATTGGTGGTTACACCCGTGCCTCTTGTCATTGGCTCAACAGATGTGCTCAGCTAGCTCTGAGTATGCTTTTCTGGAGTTGACTTTAACCATGTGTTTAACCCCTTTGCAGGACACTTTTATGTCCCTTTAATGGTAGTTGTGGGTTAAGATGTTGGGTGCCGGTGTGGAATCTGTGTAGTAACTATAAAGAGTAATAAAGCAAATCAGTAAATCCATGTGATGTCAGACAGTCTGCGCAGCATTGCTAGGTTATATTCATGCAAATAAGGCCCTTAAAGGGACAGTCTACTCCAGAATTGTTATTGTTTAAAAAGATAGATAATCCCTTTATTACCCATTCCCCAGTTTTGCATAACCAACATAGTTATATAAATATACTTTTTATCTCTGTAATCACCTTGTATCTAAGCCTCTACAGACTGTCCCTTATCTCAGTTATATTAATATACTTTTTACCTCTGTAATTACCTTGTATCTAAGCCTCTGCTGACTGCCCCTTATCTCAGTTATATTAATATACTTTTTACCTCTGTAATTACCTTGTATCTAAGCCTCTGCAGACTGCCCCTTATCTGTTATATTAATATACTTTTTACCTCTGTAATTACCTTGTATCTAAGCCTCTGCAGACTGCCCCCTTATCTCAGTTATATTAATATATGTTTTACCTCTGTGATTACCCTGTATCTAAGCCTCTGCAGACTGCCCCTTATCTCAGTTATATTAATATACTTTTTACCTCTGTAATTACCTTGTATCTAAGCCTCTGCAGACTGCTCCTTATCTCAGTTATATTAATATACTTTTTACCTCTGTGATTACCTTGTATCTAAGCCTCTGCAGACTGCTCCTTATCTCAGTTATATTAATACACGTTTTACCTCTGTGATTACCCTGTATCTAAGCCTCTGCAGACTGCTCCTTATCTCAGTTATATTAATACATGTTTTACCTCTGTGATTACCTTGTATCTAAGCCTCTGCAGACTGCTCCTTATCTCAGTTATATTAATACACTTTTTACCTCTGTGATTACCTTGTATCTAAGCCTCTGCAGACTACCCCTTATTTAATTTCTTTTGACAGACTTGTATTTTAGCCAATCAGTGCTGGCTTATAAATAACTCTACAGGCATGAGCACAATGCTATTTATATGAAACACATGAACTAACGCCCTCTAGTTGTGAAGAACTGTCAAATGCATTCAGATAAGAGGGGGCCTTCAAGGGCTTAGAAATTAGCATATGAGCCTACCTAGGTTTAGCTTTCAACTAAGAATACCAATAGAACAAAACAAATTTGATGATAAAAGTAAAATGTAAATATGTTTCAAATTACTTCTGAATTATGAAAGTTAAATTTTGACTAGACTGTCCCTTTAACAGACATTTACTGTGAAACTGATAAATTGTTACAATAGGCTCCTGTTTATATTGCAGCGTCTGCTGAACGCGAAGCATTGGCCATAATTGCTGTATTTAATCCATTAGTGAAATACTGGCGCGGTTTAGCCGTGTGCTGTTCCGGCACTACAGCAGCTAATATTCTCAGTAATTCTGCTAGTTCTGCAGCTAATTATCTGTTATTATTTTACCTAAAAGCTTTTTTACTTTTTTTATTGTAAAACTCATACGATTTTTCCCCCCCTAAGGATAACGCGGCTTCTCATGAAGTTGATGCTCGGAGCTCAGTGCCATTGGGCAGTAAGGTAAAAAAAAAACATTCTGAAGTATTTGTTGTGGCACTAATGTAACCGTCTGTTCTTCCTTCTATAAGATACTTATCATTTTGTTTTGTTTTTTGTCTCGCCAGTCTGATGCTCACACAGCAGCAAATGGAGCTGAAAGGTCAGTAATTGTGTTTAATGAAACTGATTGTGATCTGTAAGTGGATTGTAGTTTGTAAAGACGATAAAGTGTTTCATATAACTATAGGCTAATATATAAACATACTTATATCTTTATATAAAGGCCTAAGACGTAGATTTGTATTGCTTCATGACTTTATAAAAGGAAGTGAGTATACAATGTTTAGATGTATACAGTTCTATATGAGACTTATACATTCGCCATTTTCGTTAAATGCAGAAGTAGGCGGACTTTCGTTATGTTCCAATCTTTTCGGAGCTGAATTTCTTCTTGTGAAAGTGAAGCTAAGATCTGTGCAAATACTTTCACAAGTAGAAATTCAGCCCCCTAAAAGATCGGAACATAACTAAAGTCCGCCTACTTCTGCATTCGGCATTGAACGAAAATGCCAAATGCACACGTCTATTCTTTATTACACTGTCAAAGACTTAAAGGGATAATATACTGCATAATTATTTTTCCCTCAATATGTTTCCAATGACTTATTAAACCAGCTACAGTATAACCTGTATGAATATTTTGCCTTTTTAGGTTTAATTTTATATGTGAAATAGCTGGTTTTGTTTTTTTGATACCACAACCTATCAAAATGTATTGAGCTTGAAGGGAAATCAGATCTTATGTTATAATTTTCTGTACACAAAAATGCTTCCTTATCTTATGATTTCACAAACCTTCTGTTTGTAAATCAAATCCCAAACTCTTCTACTTCCCACTGGGAGTGTCATTTCTTCTGCTGGTTATATTTTTATAGCCTATATAGTATAGAAACTTTCAGTATAAGTAGGGATACTACGGGCAAAATCTGCTATTTTTAAATGCCAATAGAAAGGCAAAGGAGCTATTTACAAGCAATTTAATACACTCCAGCAGGTAGAATTGATCATTGTGAACAAATTAAAGGAGAGAAAAATGAAGGGTAAACTGTAGAACATCGTTTAGTGTATAGATCTATTTTTACATTCTGTGTAAAATAAAACTAAAAATATATCCTGGTATGATTTGTGACTGTAACAAGGTTTCAGGCTTCCTAGACCTTCCTCAGAATGATTGAGAACAGTGCATTATTAACCCCTTTGCTGTCAGGGGGACCCATATCCCCCGTTATTGATTACACACAGTATTTTGCAGACAACTGTACTTAGCTATATTTTACCAACTCTGATATAAAGGTTAGCACATGTAACTTACATTTCTTTAATGCTTTAATTTACAGAACAACGGATGAATCTCAGTCAGTCCAGCACGTCACCCAGCGGCGGTCGTTCTTATATCGCGTGCTTAGGGCGGCACTGCCTCTTCAGCTGCTGCTTCTCCTGCTGTTGCTAGTGGCGTGCATGATACCCTTCTCAGAGGAAGACTACAGCTGTGCACAAGCAAATAACTTTGCCAGATCGTTTTATCCAATGCTTAGATATACTAATGGCCCCCCACCGACATAACCGAGAGGACTGAGAACAAACAGGGACATTCCATTACCAAAAAAAAATATGTATTTTGTTTAAAGTCCTGTGGTTTAAGTGCCCGCTGGGCATGGAGCCCTATTGCGCATGCACATAGCAACTTTATATATACCTGGTGTTGGCCCAGAAACATAGCCATGCATTACATACTTAGCAATAATGTGGTGTTTTTTTATTAAATCCTTTTTATTTGTTTTATGTGATTTTTCTGTAGACAGATTATTGTATTGTGTGGAAGTGGCCCCAGTGCATTTTTTTATTTATGTGCAAATGTAATATGTTAATTACTATGTAAATTAGCACAATTGTCACTGAATACAGACGTATCTATATTCTACAATTAGATTATGTACAGTATCATTTTGTTTTTTTATATCTGAGATCAGGGTTAATATCAGTGTTGTACAGTTTTTTTTTCGTTTTTTTAAATTAGTATGTTTTTATAAACCATTTTAAAATGGATCAAAGAAAATTACTCAATGACTGTCACAAATGATTCAAATTGTATAATGATGCACAAAGTGACTCTCTGTAAAGTACTGTGTGGTGTATACGCTGTATACTTTCCATCATTCAGAAGAAGATAAAACAGTGAAAGAGTTAATTGTACTATTACTTTGTTTTATGTTCCTTACTAAACCAATATGAACAGAAGTGTTATATATTCGGTTTGTAGCATTGTGAGAGTAGGTGTTTACAAGCAGAGGATCTAGAGGTGGGAGGTGCTAAGCACACAGAAAAAACACCGGAACATCTGATATGTTGTATTATTGTGAGTATACAGTCATGTGCTTAAGAATTTTATATTGTAAGAGCCAACAATCATTTTATTGTCATTTCTGATGACTGGAACATAAACCAGCAATAGTTGTATCTCTGAACTGATAAATATAGGCGCACACAAGAAATATAAAGTTATTATGGGTAACTCTTTCATTAAGTTGCTGTTTTAATCCATCAGTCTGTGCACCTTAAATGTTTTTCAGGATATTTAACCTTGTTTCAATAAATTCACTGTGCCCTTTGTAATTACTGTGTTCCGTTGTATTAATGCTGTGGGAACAACTTATACACCTGCACAGGCTTCAATACAAGACAAATACTCTATCTATTTAGAAATATGCAATCTTTAAGGGATAGGAAAGTAAAATTAAGTTGCATGATTCATATGGTGCATGTCATTTTAAGACACTTTTAAATTCACTTCTATTTTCTCTTACATGGTGTATCCAGTCCACGGATTCATCCTTACTTGTGGGATATTCTCAATCCCTACAGGAAGTGGCAAAGAGAGCACACAGCAGAGCTGTCCATATAGCTCCCCTCAGGCTCCACCCCCCCAGTCATTCTCTTTGCCGCTCTAACAAGTAGCATCTCCACGGGAGGGTAAAGAGTTTGTGGTGTTAGATTTGTAGTTTTTATTTCTTCAATCAAGAGTTTGTTATTTTAAAATAGTGCCGGTTTGTACTATTTACTCTGAGGCAGAAAGTGATGAAGATTTCTGCTGAGAGGAAAAAGATTTTAGCATGTTGTAACTAAAATCCATTGCTGTTCCCATACAGGATTGTTGAGTACCGAAGAACTTCAGTTGGGGGGAACAGTTTGCAGGCTTAACTGCATAAGGTATGCTCAGTCACTTTTTTTTCTAACAAGACTTGGTAATGTTAGAAGACTGACAGAAATCCCCATGGGGGAAAGTAAGCCATTTTCTGAGACTCAGTATAGAAGGATGGCTTAGGTTAAGGGTTTAAATACTGGTGGACACTGTTATGGGCTAAATCGATTACTTTATTAGTATAATCTCATATTTGTTCAAGTGTTTTAGACGTTTGGAACACTTTTTGGGGTTTTAATACGCCTGGCATATTGTAAGACACCTAATCTGTCTCAGGAAGGCCCCATAACTCCGGAATGAAGAGGGAGGGGGCCTCATTTTCGCGCCACAGTTGCGCAGTTGTTTTACAAGACGGCTTCCTGCAGCTTCACGTGTAGAGTCCAGAGATTGCAGGGAGGACTCCAGGGAGGCTTATTTTCGTCTTCAAATAATCCCTAAGGAAGGTAAAGCCACAGCAGAGACTGTGGCACCGTGCTGTAGTGTTTTAAACCGGTAGCCTGCTTCATTTAGCTCCGGTTTGGGCAATAAGGGGTTAATTGATTTGAAAATTTGTGTGCAATCATTTCAAAGCATTAGGATTCATCAAGATCGGATGTTTTTTGGTGATTTGGTAAAAAAGTGGGTGCTTTTTATTATTTAAAGGCACAGTAACGTTTTTTTCAAAAAGTGTTTTTTTACTGTATTGTAGTGCTGTCTAAGTCTGTCAAACATGTCTGAGCCTTCAGATAGACCCTGTTCTTTGTGTTTAAAAGCCATGGCGGTACCCCCATTGCATTTGTGTTTAAAGTGTGCTAAAGCATCTAAGCATTTTAAAGACCATGCAGTGACACTTAAAAATGTAGCCCAAGATGATTCTTTAACGGAAGGTAACAAGGATTGTCCTTCTTCCTCTCCCCATGTGTCGACACCAGTTATGCCCGCGCAAGCGATGCCTAGTACCTCTAGCGCATTGGCCCCTATTACTTTACAACAATTAGCAGCAGTAATGGATAATTTCCTTGCAGCATTTTTATCCAAACTGCCAGTTTTTCCAAGAAAGCGAGATAGCTCAGTTTTAAATACAGAGGATGAGCAATCAGAAGCTTTGGATAATTTATCTGTAGTACCCTCACAACACTCTGAAGTGGCAGTGAGGGATGGTCTGTCTGAGGGAGAAATTTCTGACACAGGAAAAGTTTCTCAGCGGGCAGAGTCAGATTCCTTAGCGTTTAAATTTAAGCTGGAACACCTCCGCGTCCTGCTTAAGGAGGTTTTAGCTACGCTGGATGATTGTGACCCCATGGTGGTCCCAGAAAAATTGTGTAAAATGGACAGGTTTTTAGAGGTCCCTGTACACACTGAGGCGTTTCCGATCCCAAAGAGGGTGGCGGATATTGTGACTAGGGAGTGGGAGAGACCAGGTGTACCCTTTGTCCCCCCCCTATCTTTAAGAAAATGTTCCCCATAAACGACCCCAGGCGGGACTCGTGGCAGACGGTCCCTAAGGTAGAGGGAGCTGTTTCAACGCTTGCTAAGCGTACAACTATACACAACTAGAGGACAGTTGTGCTTTCAAAGATCCTATGGATAAAAAATTGGAAGATTTGCTGAAGAAAATGTTTGTTCCGCAAGGTTTCCTGCTCCAGCCAATTGCCTGCATTATTCCTGTAACTACTGCAGCGGCTTTTTGGTTTGAGGCGCTGGAGGAGTCGCTCCAGAGGGAGACTTCATATGACGAAGTCATGGATAGAATTCACGCTTTAAAGCTGGCTAATTCTTTTATCACTGATGCCGCTTTCCAATTAGCTAAGTTAGTGGCGAAAAATTCAGGTTTTGCCATTATGGCACGAAGAGCGCTTTGGCTCAAATCATGGTCGGCTGACGTGTCGTCCAAAACAAAATTACTAAACATTCCTTTCAAGGGAAAGACCCTTTTTGGTCCCGAATTGAAAGAAATTATCGCGGATATCACTGGGGGGAAGGGTCATGCACTCCCGCAGGATAGACCGTTCAAAGCCAAAAACAAGGCTAATTTTCGCAACTTCAGGAGCGGATCTGCTTCAACCTCTGCTGCCGCTAAGCAAGAGGGTAACGCTTCCCAGCCTAAAGCAACCTGGAAACCCTTGCAGGGCTGGAATAAGGGTAAACAGGCCAAGAAGCCTGCGCCTGCTGCCAAAACAGCATTAAGGGGTAGCCCCCAATCCGGGACCGGATCTAGTAGGGGGCAGACTTTCTCTCTTTGCTCAGGCTTGGGCAAGAGACGTTCCAGATCCCTGGGCATTAGAAATTGTTGCTCAGGGGTATCTTCTAGAATTCAAGGACTTTCCCCCAAGGGAAAGGCTCCACATTTCTCGTTTGTCTTCAGACCAGACAAAGAAACATGCGTTCTTACGCTGTGTCGAAGATCTTCTAAAGATGGGAGTGATACACCCAGTTCCAATTGCAGAACATGGGCTGGGATTTTACTCAAACCTGTTTGTAGTTCCCAAAAAGGAAGGAACTTTCAGGCCAATCCTGGATCTAAAAATTCTAAACAAATTCCTCAGAGTTCCATCTTTCAAAATGGAAACTATTCGGACAGTTCCTAAGGTTCTCCTTTCTGGACACGCATTACCAGTTCGTGGCCCTTCCTTTCGGGTTGGCCACCGCTCCCAGAATTTTCACAAAGGTGCTAGGGTCCCTTCTAGCGGTACTAAGACCACGGGGCATTGCAGTAGCACCTTACCTAGACGACATCTTAATACAGGCGTCGTCTTTTCACAGAGCAAAGGCTCATACGGATATTGTTCTGGCCTTTCTAAGGTCTCACGGGTGGAATGTGAACGTAGAAAAAAGTTCTCTGTCCCCGCTCACAAGGGTTCCCTTCCTGGGAACACTAATAGACTCGGTAGAAATGAAAATCTTTCTGACAGAAGTCAGGAAGTCAAAACTTTTGAATACTTGCCGAGTTATTCATTCCATTCCTCGGCCTTCTGTGGCTCAGTGCATGGAGGTAATCGGTCTAATGGTTGCGGCAATGGACGTAGTCCCTTTTGCCCGAATTCATCTAAGACCACTGCAACTGTGCATGCTCAAACAGTGGAATGGGGATTATGCAGATTTGTCTCCTCAAATACAAATGGACCAGAAAACCAGAGACTCTCTTCTCTGGTGGTTGTCTCAGGATCACCTGTCTCAGGGAACGAGTTTCCGCAGACTGGAGTGGATCATTGTCATGACCGATGCCAGTCTGTTAGGCTGGGGTGCAGTCTGGGACTCCCTGAAAGCTCAGGGTCTATGGTCTCGGGAAGAATCTCTTCTCCCAATAAACATTTTGGAACTGAGAGGGATATTCAATACGCTCCAGGCATGGCCTCAACTAGCGGAGGCCAAATTCATCAGATTTCAGTCGGACAACATCGCGACTGTAGCGTACATCAATCATCAGGGAGGAACAAAGAGTTCCCTAGCGATGAAGGAAGTAACCAAGATCATCAAATGGGCGGAGGATCACTCCTGCCATCTATCTGCAATTCACATCCCAGGAGTAGACAACTGGGAGGCGGATTATCTGAGTTGTCAGACTTTCCATCCGGGGGAGTGGGAACTCCACCGGAGGTCTTTTCTCAGCTAACCCAGCTATGGGGCATTCCAGAATTGGATCTGATGGCATCCCGTCAGAACACCAAACTTCCCCTTTACGGATCAAGATCCAGGGATCCCAAGGCGGCATTGATAGATGCTTTAGTAGCGCCTTGGTCATTCAGTCTAGCTTATGTCTTTCCACCGTTTCCTCTTCTCCCTCGGCTAGTAGCCAGAATCAAACAGGAGAAGGCTTTGGTAATTCTGATAGCGCCTGCGTGGCCATGCAGGACTTGGTATGCAGACCTAGTGGACATGTCATCGGCTCCACCATGGAAACTGCCATCGAGGCAGGATCTTCTAATTCAAGGTCCATTCAAGCATCCAAATCTAGTTTCTCTGCAACTGACTGCTTGGAGATTGAACACTTAATTCTAGCTAAGCGTGGGTTCTCTGAATCAGTTATAGATACTCTGATCCAGGCTAGAAAGCCTGTCACCAGGAAAATTTACCATAAGATATGGCGGAAATATCTTTGTTGGTGCGAATCCAAAGGTTACTCGTGGAGTAAGGTTAGGATTCCAAGGATATTGTCTTTTCTCCAAGAAGGATTGGAGAAAGGTTTATCAGCTAGTTCCTTAAAAGGACAGATATCTACTCTGTCTATCCTGTACCAGACGTTCAGGCGTTTGCACAGGCCCTAGTTAGAATCAAGCCTGTCTACAGACCTGTGGCTCCTCCATGGAGTCTAAATTTAGTTCTTTCAGTTCTTCAAGGGGTTACATTTGAACCTTTGCATTTCATAGATATTAAGTTATTATCTTGGAAAGTTTTGTTTTTGGTAGCTATTTCTTCTGCTCGAAGAGTTTCTGAATTGTCTGCTTTGCAGTGTAATTCACCCTATCTGGTTTTCCATGCAGATAAGGTTGTTTTGCGTACCAAACCTGGTTTCCTTCCAAAAGTGGTTTCTAATAAGAATATTAACCAGGAAATTATTGTTCCTTCTCTGTGCCTTAATCCAGTTTCTAAGAAGGAACGACTGTTACACAATCTTGATGTGGTTTGTGCTTTAAAATTCTATTTAAAAGCAACTAAAGATTTCAGACAAACATCGTCCTTGTTTGTTGTCTATTCTGGTAAGAGGAGAGGTCAGAAAGCGACTGCTTCCTCTCTTTCCTTTTGGCTGAAAAGCATCATCCGATTGGCTTATGAGACTGCTGGACAGCAGCCTCCTGAACGAATTACTCATTCCACTAGAGCTGTGGCTTCCACATGGGCTTTCAAGAATGAGGCATCTGTTGAACAGATTTGTAAGGCAGCGACTTGGTCTTCACTGCATACATTTGCCAAATTTTACAAATTCGATACTTTTGCTTCTTCGGAGGCTATTTTTGGGAGAAAGGTTTTGCAAGCAGTGGTGCCTTCCGTTTAGGTTACCTGACTTGTTCCCTCCCTTCAACCGTGTCCTAAAGCTTTGGTATTGGTATCCCACAAGTAAGGATGAATTCGTGGACTGGATACACCATGTAAGAGAAAACAGAATTTATTCTTACCTGATAAATTACTTTCTCTTACGGTGTATCCAGTCCACGGCCCGCCCTGGCAATTAAGTCAGGTTCAAATTTATTTTAGTAAACTACAGTCACCACTGCACCCTATAGTTTCTCCTTTTTCTCCTAACCGTCGGTCGAATGACTGGGGGGGCGGAGCCTGAGGGGAGCTATATGGACAGCTCTGCTGAGTGCTCTCTTTGCCACTTCCTGTAGGGATTGAGAATATCCCACAAGTAAGGATGAATCCGTGGACTGGATACACCGTAAGAGAAAGTAATTTATCAGGTAAGCATAAATTCTGTTTTTAAATGTGCTTTGTTCTCTTGGTGTCCCTTGTTGGAAAAAAATACACACATATCCTACCCTAGTGGGAGCTAGCTGCTGATTGGTGCCTGCACACATTTTTCTATTGTGATTGGCTAAATAGATGTGTTCAGCTAGCTGCCAGTAGTGCAATACTGTTCCTTCAACAAAGGATAACAAGAGAATGAAGCACATTTTGATAATAGAAGTAAATTGGAAAGTTGTTTAAAATTGTATGTTCTATCCAAATCATGAATGAAACTTTTGGGGTTTCCTGTCCCTTTAATTTCAATATAAGGTGGCTACTTCATGACAAAGTTCTATTTCTTTTTAATGACACAGTGAGTACACGGATCATCATCAATTACTGTTGGGAATATCACTCCTGGCCAGCAGGAGGAGGCAAAGAGCACCACAACAAAGCTGTTAAATATGACTCCCCTACCCACAATCCTCCAGTCATTCTCTTTGCCTGTAGTGCAAGGAGGAGGTGAAGTTTAGGTGTCTGATGAGGTTTTCTTCAATCAAGATTCTATTATTTTTTTAGCAGAGTAAGCTTACTCTGTTCAATTCTGGGGTCTGGCCTAGTTCACATCAGTCTCTTCAGTAGGGCAGTGGTGGCTTTTGAGCACTTGAGAACTTGTGAGGTACAATCCTCACTGAATTTTCTCAAGAATCTGCTGCCCTAACTAGAAAACCTGAGTAGGTTTACTCAGTTTTTCTCTCTGCACAGGTCCATGTGAGGTGCTGCACCCTCTCAAACCAGGTCAGCTGTCCTGCTGCCAGACAGCACTTTCAGGTAAGTGCCATTTTAATTTTCTTTTGCAAGGAGATTGCTGGCACTTGAAGCTTAAAGCTGTCTTATTTAATATGGGACTTTATTTATTTTATTTTTTTTATATTTTTTATTTAAGGTTCATTTAAAGGCATACAAGATCACAAAAAAAAAACAATTCTTTCATCACATGAAATAAAGCTTCAGTATTACAAAAGGCGTAAACAGTAAAATGGAAGGATGAAAGACATAAAGCCAACATAATATGGGACTTTATTAAACCTTCATGTTTGTTTTTTTTTTAGGCAGTTTGGGCAGTGAGACTGTGAGGTGATTTATGGTGGCTCAGTGTGTTATAGTAGTTTTTATACTTTAACTTTTGGTCATGGCGATTACTGTAGTAAGCCTTTTTTTTTCTAGCAGTTAGGGCTCTGTAACCGCTCTGTATTTGAAAATGATCTGCAGGACAGGTAGGTACCTCAGTAAAGCTACTGAGGTGTATAGGTAGCCTGAGGTCTATTTGGTTTGTTGCGCTAACACACATTTGTATTTAAAGACACAGTACACATTTATTTTTTATTTTCAAATAAAGAATTTTTAGACTTTATCCTTATTTATTACATAAGATGGATCAAGAGGCTTTTCAAACCATTATCCCAGGCAAAGTTGCTGCTTATCAGTTATGTTTTGATGCTCAGGTGGAACCCCTAGTTTCTTTTTGTTACTCATCCGGCCCGGTGCTTGCATAAAGGCAAGTTAGGCACCCGCCTTAGGGCGCCCAACAGGGAGGGCACGCAAACTTAGAGCGGCAATACATTGATATTTAAAAAAAAAAAATTGTATTGCCGCTCTAACTGCAGACTGCAGGGCCAGGGACCTTAAGAAGTGTCAGGCGGCAGGCTCGCCCACTAGCCTAGGACACCGGGCAGCGGGTTCTCTGCAGAGTGAGAGATACTTGTTTCTGGCGGTAACGGTTTAGTTAGTGCACACTGTGCACGCAAACAGTCAGGAGCGCCCTAACTTAAGCGCTCAGCAGCTGTGTGGGGCAGCAGCAACAGAGGAGAAGTTGCTGAGCACTGTCTGCAGCCAGTCAGTCTGTTCTGCTTCTGAGACTGAGAGCAGAGTGACACACAGGCAGCCAGCCTGGACTGAGGCCGGGAGGGGGATGAATCAAAAACAAGGCAAATGTAGCTCTCCTGTCACTAGACATCACTTTTAGGGCTAGATTTATCAAGCCCCTGCGGCAGCAAGTTCTCACAAGAACTTGCTTGCCGCAATTTATCAAGCAGCGGTCACCAGACCGCTGCTTCCCTAACATCTTCGCCACATCTATTCTGGCGAAATTCAATCTCCTCGGTCGAGTCCGACCGAGGAGATTGACAGCTCCTGCCCGCGCGTGATTGGCTGTGCGCGGGCAGGGGGCGGGATTGCACGCGAGCGCAAAGTTAATTACCTGCGGGTAATTGCGCCCCGCCACAGGCGAGCTGAGGCGTACAGGGGCGCGTATAGCTCTTAGTTTAAGAGGTCAAGTTTTATTTTCTTCCAGTCCTACTACCGGCCCCTTCATCTAACATTTAACTCCTTGGCTGCCGCCTACCTCTTAAGATTTCAAATAGTATATGTATGTGATGTGTGTATATATATATATATATATATATACACATACATACACACATATATGTGTGTGTGTATATATGAATGTGTATAGAGTGTGTGTGTGTATATATATATATATACATACACCTATATGTGTGTGTATATATGTGAGAGTATATATATATATTTACACACATACATATGTGTGCATATATGTGTATAGAGTGTGTGTGTGTATATATATATATATACAGTATATATACACACACACATATATATGTGTGTATAGAGTGTATGTGTATATATATATATATATACACATACATACACACATATATGTGTGTGTGTATATATATATATATATATATGTGTATAGAGAGTGTGTGTGTGTATATGTATATATATATGTGTGTATATATGTTTTATATATATATATATATATATATACACACATGTGTGTGCCGATATGTATGTATGTATATATATATATATATCTGTGTGTGTGTGTATATATATATACACACACACACACACATATATATTTGTGTGTATAGAGTATATATATATTTATATACATATATATGTATATGTGTGTGTGTGTAAGTATATATTTAAAATGTGTAGTATAAATAATATATAGATGGATCACAGTAATGGCACATATTGTACTTTTGAGATATATAGTATATATGAGCTAGTGGTTAATATTGTCTGGCTCTAATCCCTTTGGGGGGTAAAGGTGCTTTGCTTATTGTACCATAGCAATGTGACCTATGGCTGGAAGTAAAAAGTATATATTCAAAGGGGGAAAACAAATTTGTGTTTTTCCCTCTCTAACTGCAGCCGACCAAGCTTCAGGTCTAATCATTAGATGAGAGATAGTAAATCTTCTTTTGCTCACATATATTGTATAGTGAGTGCTGAATTTTCACCCACAACATTCCATCTTTTTTTGTGACATTAAGTCAATGTAAAATTTCTCTATCTCCCCAGTGCAACAAATTATATTTCTATAATTGTTATGCAGCACTACCACTGTCTGATTTGCTATGCAGCACCACCACTGTCTGACTTGCTATGCAAATACCACCACTGTCTGACTTGCTATGCAGCACCGCCACTGTCTGACTTGCTATGCAGCACCGCCACTGTCTGACTTGCTATGCAGCACCGCCACTGTCTGACTTGCTATGCAGCACAGCCACTGTCTGACTTGCTATGCAGCACAGCCACTGTCTGACTTGCTATGCAGCACAGCCACTGTCTGACTTGCTATGCAGCACAGCCACTGTCTGACTTGCTATGCAGCACAGCCACTGTCTGACTTGCTATGCTGCACTGCCACTGCATGATTTGCTATGCAGCACAGCCACTGCATGATTTGCTGTGCTGCACTGCCACTGTTTGATTTGAATTTAGCCACCAATCAGCAAGCGTTACCCATGTGCTGAACCAAAAATGGGCCAGCTCCTTAGCATACATTCCTGCTTTTCAAATACAGATACCAAGAGAATGAAGAAAAATTAATAATAGGAGTTAATTAGAAAGTTGCTTAAAATGTCATGCTCTAAAAAAAAAATGTTTTTCATATCCCTCTTTAATAAGCAATGGTATGGGGGGGGCAAAATGTATCCTCGCCTGTGTGGCCAAAAATCCTAGCACCGGCCCTGTTCCTCATGCATTGAGAGAACTTTGTTATAGAGATAAAATATTTGACCATGAGCCACCATTATCCCAGGCAAATGCTGTTCAGGTGTCTCCTGTTGCAGATTTGCCGCAGCTTTCTCCTCAAGCGTCCCAACTTTTTCAGTCTCCACATACAGTGCCCTTTGTTTGCACTTGCAATCCTGTAGGATTTTCTCTACAAGACATTGCTTCCCAGGTAAATCCCTTGCGGTATCTGAGGCCTTGTCAGCTTTCCCCATGTTGCAGGGAAGGCGTAAAAGGAAATTTAAGGAAACAGTAAGGTTTCTGATCAAGTTCTGACTATCCAGAGTGTCCCTTCCCATAAGCCTGAGGAAGAAGACATGTCGGTAGCATCTGAGGGGGAAATCTCAGACTCAGACAGTGTAATTCCTTCTTCTGATGCTGAAGTGGTATCCTTCAGTTTTAAGCTAGAACACCTTTGCTTAGGTTTTGGCTACTTTGGACACAACTATGGTAGTCAATCCTAAAAAGTCCAGTAAATTGAACAAACACTTTGATGTTCCCTTCACGGTGGAGGTTTTTCCGGTTCCTGACTGTGCTGTGGAGATTATTGCTCTAGAATGGGAAAGACCTGGTATTCCCTTTTTTCCATCTCCTATTTTTAAGATGATGTTTCCTATAGTGGATTCTATTAAGGAGTCGTAGCAGACTAGAAGGAGCGATCTCCACTTTGGACAAGAGGACTACTATTCCCAAATAGGATAGTTGTTCTTTTAAAGATCCAATGGATAAAATATTGGAGGCTTTACTAAAAAAGATGTATGTCCACCAGGGTCTACAATGGCAACCTGCGGTGTATATCGCCACTGTTACCAGCGCTGCAGCTTACTGGTTTGATTCGTTGTCTGAATCTCTTCAGACGGATACCCCTCTTGATGAAATCCATGACAGGATTAAGGCTCTCAAGTTGGCCAATTCCTTCATTACAGATGCTTCCTTACAGGTTATTAAACTGGGAGGCAAAATTTCTGGTTTTGCGGTCCTAGCCCACAGGGCCTTGTGGTTGAAGTCCTGGTCTGCGGATGTTTCATTTAAAGCTAAACTCATGGCTATTTCTTACAAGGGTAAGGCCTTGTTTTGACCTTGTTTGGTGGATATTATCTCAGATATTACTGGAGGGAAGGGTTATTTTTTTCCTCAAGATAAAAACAATAAGCAGAAGGGACGTCAGAATAATTTTCGTTCCTTTCGTAACTTTAAAGGCAAGTCTTCATCCCCTTCCTATAAGCAAGATCAAGCCAAGCCTTCCTGGAAGCCCAACCAGTCCTGGAATAAGGGAAAGCAATCTTAAAAGCCTTCAACTGATTCCAAGTCAGCATGAAGGGTTGACCCCCCGATCTGGGAGCGGATCTTGTAGGGGGCAAACGCTCTCTCTTTTCCCAGGCTTGGATAAGAGATGTGCCGGATCCCTGGGCGGTGGACATTGTCTCCCAGGGATACAAAATAGACTTCAAATAAAAAGAGAGGCGTTCTTACATTGTGTCAAGGACCTTGCTGCCCTGGGGGTAATAGTTCCAGTTCCCTTTCAGAAAGGGGTCTGGGATTTTACTCAAATCTGTTCGTAGTTCCCAAAAAGGAGGGAACTTTTCGACCAATCATAGATCTAAAATGTTTAAACAAGTTTCTCAGAGTGCCTTCCTTCAAGATGGAGACTATAAGCTCCATTCTTCCCTTGGTACAAGAGGGCCAGTTCATGACAACCATAGACCTAAAGGATGCATACCTTCATGTTCCCATTCACAGGGACCATAACAAGTTTCTGAGATTCGCCTTTTTGGACAATCATTTCCAGTTCGTCAGAGGTTCTGGGGGCTCTTTTAGCTGTGCTTCGATCTAGGGGCATTGCAGTGGATCCTTATCTGGACGGTCCCACAGATGGAAGGTGAATCGGGAAAACAATTATCTGGTTCCAGCTACAAGGATTGTATTTTTGGGGACCATAATAGACTCTCTGTTAATGAAGATTTTTCTGAAGGATGTCAGAAAAAGAAAGCTTTTCGACTCTTGTCTTGCCCCCTCAGTCCTCTCCACGGCCATCAGTGGCTCAATGTAAGGAGGTAATTGGTCTGATGGTGGCTTCCATGGACATCATTCCGTTTTTGCTCAGTTCCATCTCAGACCTCTGCAGTTATGCATGCTCAGACAATGGAACGGGGACTATACGGACCTGTCTCCGCATGTAGATCTAGATCAGGTGTCAATAGACTCTCTTCCATGGTGGCTTTCTCAGGATCATCTCTCCCAGGGTACTTGCTTCCGCAGACTCTCCTGGGTGATTGTGAACACATATGCCAGCCTTCTAGGTTGGGGAGCAGTATGGGGCTTGTTAAAGGCTCAGGGCTTATGGACCCAGGAGGAGTCAGTCCTGCCCATAAACATCTTGGAGCTGAGAGCAATCTTCAATGCTCTTCTGGCCTGGCCTCAGTTAGCCATAGCCCAGTTTATCAGATTCCAGTCAGACAACATAACCTTGGTGGCCTACATCAACCACCAGGGGGGGAACTCGGAGTTCTTTGGCCATGACAGAGGTGGCCCGAATTATTCAGTGGGTGGAGACCCACAACTGCTGTCTTTCTGTGATCCACATCCCAGGAGTGGATAATTGGGAAGCGGATTTTCTGAGCAGACAGACTTTTTATCCCGGGGAGTGGGAACTTCATTTGGATGTGTTTTCCAGCTTGACCCTCAAGTGGGGGCAGCCGGAGTTGGATCTCATGGCTTCTCGTCAGAATGCCAAACTTCCGAGATACGGCTCGAGGTCAAGAGATCCGCAGGCATTTCTGATCGATGCTCTGGCAGTTCCTTGGAACTTCAGTCTAGCATACCTGTTTCCTCCGTTCACTCTCCTTCCAAGAGTCATTGCTCGAATCAAGCAGGGGAGGGCGTCTGTAATTCTCATAGCCTCGGCTAAAGTGTAACTGTATTGGATAGTTTAACAATATAAAGTGCAAAAACACTAAAAGAACTGATAGATGTATCAGTTGACAAACGCAGAAGATTAACCACAAATGCCAATCACTAGTACAATCCTAACAATCCTAGCTAAGCACCAATATAATTTCTATATAAAATCTTAAATAAATGATATGGGGAAACAATAATTAGGGAACAACAATTCATGTAACTAATATATTGACCATAAAAAATATATTTTCATTTAAAATACATAAACATTTAATAAAATAGAAGCTTAAGGTCGACCTTGCAACAATAAAATAATAACAGTAGAATTTACAAAATATTAACAATAAAAATATATGATAATAACAAATGGATAAATGGATAGCAGATAGAACTCTGTATAAAGTGTCCGTGAATTGATACAAAGCCCTCAAAAGCAAAAAGTGGAAACACAAAGTCCTTAAAAAGTCTTTTTAAATCCTTGATTAGTGTAAGCTTTTATTCCGTGTAAACGATAACCTCCTGATGAAAAAGATAATCTTCTTAGGGCAGTATAAAAGCCGTATATTACATAAACACTCTGTACTCACAGTATCAGATAGCTATATTCTGCGAAGATATTGCACAATAGATCGCCGTTATATTCCTTTTGTAGTCCAGAATTGTCTCCACGTGTAAATAAACAATTCACGAGCAGGAAATATTATAAATCTAATGCTTATATATGTGTGCTATATAACATACAGGTGTGCAATATATCAAACAATGTAGCTGAACCGCAATCCTGGAGCTGATGCCACAATACGACTGCTAGCTGAATAACCCCTGAACTGACCAGCTAATATACAATCAGCCCGGACAGTCAGAGGTGCCGTAGCCAAAATTCAGGAGCGCCGTGAAGCAGTGGCAAAATAGCTCTATGCGGAAAATAAAATACACTCCGTTGTGGAGTTTAACATAGAGCAACGCGTTTCAAAATTAATCTTTATCAAGCTCTTACCGGGGCTATTCCTTCCAGGTAAAAATATACCTTTACCTATGCCATGATTGGTTAATCTATAAACCAATCAGATAAGGTAACAAGGAGAGTTTAATTTTTAATACAAATCGTGAAATCTTGTCTCAGTTGCAAACACACTGTTACACAGACATACCCTGCATCAGCAAAAAGGATACTATTAAATCAAAAAAGAAACTCACTGAAATTTTTAAAATACAAATGACGATACAATACAATCTGAGGTTAAAATCTTACTACATCTTGACACCTCAATTAACGTAGCAATTTATCCTCAGGTTAGAACAACAACAAAAAACAAAGACCGTACCCTGTTAAAAAAATATTAATACCTGACAAGGCATCAAGGAGGATCTTACCTAAATGTCATAATCCAATGCATAATAAAGGATAATACAAGCGAACCCCCAGAGGATATCTATAGTGGGCATTATCGTGATAAAAGATTTATCGATTGCAATAAATGTGAAAGAATCAATCCATAGATTTTAAAATTGATGATAAACTTTTAAAGGGGGTAATAACTCTATTTATGAAATTTAAGTTAATATTAAATTAAAATCTATATATAAAAAATCATATTCTCTAAAATCCGTGCATCTGTATGCATATATAATTTATACAGATGCACGGATTCTAATGTGGTTTATTTATTGGAGTGTTCGTGTGGGATTCAGTACATTGGTGAATCGACAAGGCCTATACGTGACAGAATTAGAGAACATATAAACTCTATCAAAAATATGAATCTTGAAAGAAATAAAGATCTTCCTGTCCCTAGGCATTTTAAAAGATGTAACAATGGAAATACCAAAAGTCTTAGTTACACTGTGATTGATCAAGTAAAACCGAATTGGAGAGGGAGCAATATACAGAATGAACTTCTCAGATTAGAAGCTAAATGGATTTTTGAACTTAAGACATTAACTCCTAATGGTTTAAATCTTGAGTTTGATTTAGGCTGTTTTTTGTGATATGTTCTTTATGAAATATTTAGTTTAGTTTTTTTTGTATGACGTTTTTAATCCTAATTAATTTTAGAGAATAGGATTTATATATATATATATATATATATATATATATATATATATATATATTAATTTAATATTAACTTAAATTTCATAAATAGTTATTACCCCCTTTAAAAGTTTATCATCAATTTTAAAATCTATGGATCGATTCTTTCACATTTATTGCAATCAATAAATCTTTTATCACGATAATGCCCACTATAGATATCCTCTGGGGGTTCGCTTGTATTATCCTTTATTATGTATTGGATTATGACATTTAGGTAAGATCCTCCTTGATGCCTTGTCAGGTATTAATATTTTTTTAACAGGGTACGGTCTTTGTTTTTTGTTGTTGTTCTAACCTGAGGATAAATTGCTACGTTAATTGAGGTGTCAAGATGTAGTAAGATTTTAACCTCGGATTGTATTGTATCGTCATTTGTATTTTAAAAATTTCAGTGAGTTTCTTTTTTGATTTAATAGTATCCTTTTTGCTGATGCAGGGTACGTCTGTGCAGGGATAGGCAAGGTGTCCGTACACGGACACTGGTGTCCGTGACTAGCCCTTGCAGTGTCCGCCACAACCCTTGTATATCTTTTCTTTCTGATTAAATAATAGGAAAAAATATGTAGTGTGAATAAAGTTTGTGGCTTGTCAAGAGACTGCTAGAGATATTGGGTGATAAGTTATGGAATAAATAAAGCCTGAGTGAAATACTGGATGTGTATCTGCATCTGTATAATAACACCCAGCTGTATACAAAGACACAGTAGTGACACGGGCACATGCGTATAGCCAGATAAGGGCTGGTTATAGGGTCAGTGGTATCTGCATCAGTATAATAACACCCAGCTCTATACAAAGACACAGTAGTGACACTGGCGCATGCATATAGCCAGACAAGGGCTGGTTATAGGGTCAGTGGTATCTGCATCAGTATAATAACAACCAGCGCTATATAATGACACAGTAGTGACACTGGCACATGGGTATAGCCAGACAAAGGCTGGTTATAGGGTCAGTGGTATCTGCATCAGTATAATAACAACCAGCGCTATATAATGACACAGTAGTGACACTGGCACATGGGCATAGCCAGAGGAGGGCTGGTTATAGGATCAGTGATATCTGCATCAGTATAATAACACCAAGCACTATACAAAGACACAGTAGTGACACTGGCACATGCGTATAGCCAGAAAATGGCTGGTTAAAGGGTCAGTGGTATCTGCATCAGTATAATAACACCCAGCACTATACAAAGACACAGTAGTGACACTGGCTCATGGGTATAGCCAGAGGAGGGCTGGTTATAGGATCAGTGGTATCTGCATCAGTATAATTTCACCCAGCACTATATAAAGACACAGTAGTGACACTGGCTCATGGGTATAGCCAGAGGATTGCTGGTTATAGGATCAGTGGTATCTGCATCAGTATAATAACACCCAGCACTTTACAAAGACTCAGTAGTGACACTGGCTCATGGGTATAGCCAGAGGAGGGCTGGTTATAGGATCAGTGGTATCTGCATCAGTATAATAACACCAAGCACTATAAAATAATGTTTTTAATTTTAACTGTACCTTGGTGTCCTTCACTAAGCTCTGTACTTTGGAAAATGTCCGCCACAGCCTTTGGCTGTGCCTATCCCTGTGTCTGTGTAACAGTGTGTTTGCAATAGTTTTTCCACTGAGACAAGATTTCACGATTTGTATTGAAAATTAAACTCTCCTTGTCACCTTATCTGATTGGTTTATAGATTAACCAATCATGGCATAGGTAAAGGTATTTTATTTTCCGCATAGAGCTATTTTGCCACTGCTTCACGGCGCTCCTGAATTTTGGCTACGGCACCTCTGACTGTCCGGGCTGATTGTATATTAGCCGGTCAGTTCAGGGGTTATTCAGCTAGCAGCCGTATTGTGGCGTCAGCTCCAGGATTGCGGTTCAGCTACATTGTTTGATATATTGCACACCTGTATGTTATATAGCACACGTATATAAGCATTAGAGTTATAATATTTCCTGCTTGTGAATTGTTTATTTACACGTGGAGACAATTCTGGACTACAAAAGGAATATAACGGCGATCTATTGTGCAATATCTTCGCAGAATATAGCTATCTGATACTGTGAGTACAGAGTGTTTATGTAATATACGGCTTTTATACTGCCCTAAGAAGATTATCTTTTTCATCAGGAGGTTATCGTTTACACGGAATAAAAGCTTACACTAACCAAGGATTCAAAAAGACTTTTTAAGGACTTTGTGTTTCCACTTTTTGCTTTTGAGGACTTTGTATCAATTCACGGACACTTTATACAGAGTTCTATCTGCTATCCATTTATCCATTTGTTATTATCATATATTTTTATTGTTAATATTTTGTAAATTCTACTGTTATTATTTTATTGTTGCAAGGTCGACCTTAAGCTTCTATTTTATTAAATGTTTATGTATTTTAAATGAAAATATATGTTTTTTATGGTCAATATATTAGTTACATGAATTGTTGTTCCCTAATTATTGTTTCCCCATATCATTTATTTAAGATTTTATATAGAAATTATATTGGTGCTTAGCTAGGATTGTTAGGATTGTACTAGTGATAGGCATTTGTGGTTAATCTTCTGTGTTTGTCAACTGATACATCTATCAGTTCTTTTAGCGTTTTTTGCACGTTATATTGTTAAACTATCCAATACAGTTACACTTTAACCGTTTGAGCGCTCCTTTTGTTAATTTGTATTTTTAAAACCAAAAATTACCTAACCAATCCTGTTTTGCATAAGCTTTTTTCATGTTCACACCCTCTGAAAACCCTCATCATGTAAAGGTACCTTAATAACCTTAGTACAAGCTGCTAAAATTAATACTACATATAACTTTAACAGTGTGAATAAGCAAACTGCCATTCTGCATAATAAGACACATATTCTTAATTTTGACTAATTGTTCTAAATGGGTTCAATTTAGCTGTACTATATATTACATGCATAGCATTATTGCAGTACGTGCCTGATTGTCATATCATTATCATTCATACTATGACAATAATTCCTTAAGAATTTCATTTACTTATCTTCAGCTCGTGTACAAAGATACCCCTTATAAGATTTTGAATGACTTCTATAAAGTAATTTACTTTGGATGTAAATCCTAAATCTAAACGTTGTTTGACTATAAAAGCTGTGGGTGTTCCCTAGGTGGGGAGTAGTTAGTAAATTATTAGAGAAGACACACCTTTATAATTTCAATGCCAAAAATTTGTGAGGTCATATTCACTATTGAGACCAAATGGCCTCCTAGTTTTTAACTTTAGGATCCAATAGACCTCTTCTCTCGCTAGTAATTCATCCCTGTTGCCCCCTCTTTGTGGGATAAAATGTGTTTGACTATAGTCCATTTGAGACTGCTTGGATTCTTGTCATGTTGATGGTTAAAATAAGAAATTAGTGGAGTGGTTAAACTGCCTGTCTTAATGTTGCTGACATGTTCCCGAATTCTAGACCTGACCTCACTTGAGGTCATTCCTATATATTACAATTTGCAAAGTGAGCATGTCAGTAGATATATAACATACGTGGCTCTACAATTAAAACATTTCTCATGTGCAAAGCTTTCCCCTGTCACTTCACTTTTGAAAGCATTACCCATGACCACAGGATATACAATTAGCATTAAGACACTTGAATACTCCTTTGGTCGTCAACCAAGAGCTGGGAATATTTCTGTTCCTGCTTTTTAGAGTTGTGGGTGCTAGTCTATTACCTATCGTAAGGCCTCTTTTAAAGGCAAATCTACAACCTGATCTTATTGTGTCTGCTAGGTCACTGTCAGCTGAAAGTAATGAATATTGTTTGGATATAATATCACATATATCCCCATATTGCTCACTGTAAGTCGTAAGGAACGTCATTCTTTGCGTGTTCCCTCTTGGATTTCTCTCAGACCCCCTCCTTAGCAGGGGACCCCTGTCTCTCTTCCCTACTTCATTCTTAATTGCCACAACCATTTTTCTCGGGTAGCCCCTAGACTAATCTTTCAGTAAGTTCATCAGCCTGTTTCTCAAACAGAATCTTACTTGAGCAATTCCTTAGGGTCCTCACAAACTGCCCTTTTGCTATGGCCTTAAACACCCTATTTGGGTGACTACTCTTTGCATATAGAATTGTGTTCTTTGCAGAGGGTTTGCGATAAAGAAATGTATCGATTTACCTCGTTTGCCTTCCAGGTTACCAACCAAGGTGACATCCAAATAGTTAATGTTGGTACAGCTTGTCTCAAATGTAAAGCCTAGGCCTAGTCTATTGTTATTCAGCTCATCAATTACATTTTGAACAAGACTGTCCTTACCTTCCAGATTATTATGAGGTCGTCTATAAACCTTTTGTAGAAGGTGATGTTAGATCTAAATGAATTTCTAGCTCCATAGATGTGGGACTGCTCCCACCACCCCATATAGAGGTTAGCGTAGGAAGGGGTGAATTTGGCCCCCATGGCAGTCCCACATCTCTGGAGGTAGAACTTTCCATCAAAGCTAAAATAATTGTGGTTCAACAAGAAATCTGTTACCCGTAAAATAAACTCACAATAAACCTCTTCAAATTGTCCTGACCTATGCAAAAAGTGTCTTATCAATTCAAGGCCCTCCTTGTGTGGTATGGAGGAATAAGCTTTTACATCTATTGTTAGCTAGATATTATTTTTGGCCCAACCTTCATCCTTTAACAACCCTAGCAGATGCTTAGTATCTGACAAGTGACTGGACAGGCCTTCGACAAACGGTTGGAGTATCGCATCCAGCCACTGGGAAAGCCTCTCAGTCAATGAGCCAATACCACTAACAATGGGTCTACCTTGTATCTCAGGGCCTGGTTTATGGATTTTAGGGAGATGGTTAAAAACTGGTCTGATGGGATTATCAACTTGTAGATACTCATACGTGTCCTCATCAAACATCCCTATTTCCTTTCCTTCATCTAACAGATATTTCAACTCATACTTGAATTTAGATGTGGGATCACACGCTAGTTGGGTGTATTGTTCAGTATTCGTAAGTTGCCTCTTAGCTTCGGAAGTAAACTGTTCCCTATTCATTACAACTATAACTCCTTTATCGGCGGCCCTAATGGTGAGATCTTCATTTCTTTCATGTAATTAGCAAGAGTCCATGAGCTAGTGACGTATGGGATATACATTCCTACCAGGAGGGGCAAAGTTTCCCAAACCTCAAAATGCCTATAAATACACCCCTCGCCACACCCACAATTCAGTTTTTACAAACTTTGCCTCCTATGGAGGTGGTGAAGTAAGTTTGTGCTAGATTCTACGTTGATATGCGCTCCGCAGCAGGTTGGAGCCCGGTTTTCCTCTCAGCGTGCAGTGAATGTCAGAGGGATGTGAGGAGAGTATTGCCTATTTTGAATGCAGTGATCTCCTTCTACGGGGTCTATTTCATAGGTTCTCTGTTATCGGTCGTAGAGATTCATCTCTTACCTCCCTTTTCAGATCGACGATATACTCTTATTTATATACCATTACCTCTGCTGATTTTCGTTTCAGTACTGGTTTGGCTTTCTACAAACATGTAGATGAGTGTCCTGGGGTAAGTAAGTCTTATTTTCTGTGACACTCTAAGCTATGGTTGGGCACTTTGTTTATAAAGTTCTAAATATATGTATTCAAACATTTATTTGCCTTGACTCAGGATGTTCAACATTCCTTATTTTCAGACAGTCAGTTTCATATTTGGGATAATGCATTTGAATCAATCATTTTTTCTTACCTTAAAAATTTGACTTTTTTTCCCTGTGGGCTGTTAGGCTCGCGGGGGCTGAAAATGCTTCATTTTATTGCGTCATTCTTGGCGCGGACTTTTTTGGCGCAAAAAATCTTTTCTGTTTCCGGCGTCATACGTGTCGCCGGAAGTTGCGTCATTTTTTACGTCCTTTTGCGCCAAAAATGTCGGCGTTCCGGATGTGGCATCATTTTTGGCGCCAAAAAGCATTTAGGCACCAAATAATGTGGGCGTCTTATTTGGCGCTAAAAAATATGGGCGTCGCTTTTGTCTCCACATTATTTCAGTCTCAAATTTTATTTGCTTCTGGTTGCTAGAAGCTTGTTTATTGGCATTTTTTCCCATTCCTGAAACTGTCATTTAAGGAATTTGATCAATTTTGCTTTATATGTTGTTTTTTCTCTTACATATTGCAAGATGTCTCACGTTGCATCTGAGTCAGAAGATACTTCAGGAAAATCGCTGTCTAGTGCTGGAACTACCAAAGCTAAGTGTATCTGCTGTAAACTTTTGGTAGCTATTCCTCCAGCTGTTGTTTGTATTAATTGTCATGACAAACTTGTTAATGCAGATAATATTTCCTTTAGTAATGTACCATTGCCTGTTGCAGTTCCGTCAACATCTAAGGTTCAGAATGTTCCTGATAACATAAGAGATTTTGTTTCTGAATCCATCAAGAAGGCTATGTCTGTTATTCCTCCTTCTAGTAAACATAAAAAATCTTTTAAAACTTCTCTTTCTACAGATGAATTTTTAAATGAACATCATCATTCTGATTCTGATGACTCTTCTCGTTCAGAGGATTCTGTCTCAGAGATTGATGCTGATAAATCTTCATATTTATTTAAAATGGAATTTATTCGTTCTTTACTTAAAGAAGTACTAATTGCTTTAGAAATTGAGGATTCTGGTCCTCTTGATACTAATTCTAAACGTTTAGATAAGGTATTTAAATCTCCTGTGGTTATTCCAGAAGTTTTTCCTGTTCCTAATGCTATTTCTGAAGTAATTTCCAGAGAATGGGATAAATTGGGTAATTCATTTACTCCTTCTAAACGTTTTAAGCAATTATATCCTGTGCCGTCTGACAGATTAGAATTTTGGGACAAAATCCCTAGAGTTGATGGGGCTATTTCTACCCTTGCTAAACGTACTACTATTCCTACGTCAGATGGTACTTCGTTTAAGGATCCTTTAGATAGGAAAATTGAATCCTTTCTAAGAAAAGCTTATCTGTGTTCAGGTAATCTTCTTAGACCTGCTATATCATTGGCTGATGTTGCTGCAGCTTCAACTTTTTGGTTGGAAACTTTAGCGCAACAAGTAACAGATCATGATTCTCATAATATTATTATTATTCTTCAACATGCTAATAATTTTATCTGTGATGCCATTTTTGATATTATCAGAGTTGATGTCAGGTTTATGTCTCTAGCTATTTTAGCTAGAAGAGCTTTATGGCTTAAAACTTGGAATGCTGATATGGCTTCTAAATCAACTCTACTTTCCATTTCTTTCCAGGGTAACAAATTATTTGGTTCTCAGTTGGATTCTATTATCTCAACTGTTACTGGTGGGAAAGGAACTTTTTTACCACAGGATAAAAAATCTAAGGGTAAGAACAGGGCTAATAATCGTTTTCGTTCCTTTCGTTTCAACAAAGAACAAAAGCCTGATCCTTCATCCTCAGGAGCAGTTTCAGTTTGGAAACCATCTCCAGTCTGGAATAAATCCAAGCCTTCTAGAAAGGCAAAGCCAGCTTCTAAGTCCACATGAAGGTGCGGCCCTCATTCCAGCTCAGCTGGTAGGGGGCAGGTTACGTTTTTTCAAAGAAATTTGGATCAATTCTGTTCACAATCTTTGGATTCAGAACATTATTTCAGAAGGGTACAGAATTGGTTTCAAGATGAGACCTCCTGCAAAGAGATTTTTTCTTTCCCGTGTCCCAGTAAATCCAGTGAAAGCTCAAGCATTTCTGAATTGTGTTTCAGATCTAGAGTTGGCTGGAGTAATTATGCCAGTTCCAGTTCTGGAACAGGGGATGGGGTTTTATTCAAATCTCTTCATTGTACCAAAGAAGGAGAATTCCTTCAGACCAGTTCTGGATCTAAAAATATTGAATCGTTATGTAAGGATACCAACGTTCAAAATGGTAACTGTAAGGACTATCTTGCCTTTTGTTCAGCAAGGGCATTATATGTCCACAATAGATTTACAGGATGCATATATGCATATTCCGATTCATCCAGATCATTATCAGTTCCTGAGATTCTCTTTTCTGGACAAGCATTACCAGTTTGTGGCTCTGCCGTTTGGCCTAGCTACAGCTCCAAGAATTTTTACAAAGGTTCTCGGTGCCCTTCTGTCTGTAATCAGAGAACAGGGTATTGTGGTATTTCCTTATTTGGACGATATCTTGGTTCTTGCTCCGTCTTTACATTTAGCAGAATCTCATACGAATCGACTTGTGTTGTTTCTTCAAGATCATGGTTGGAGGATCAATTCACCAAAAAGTTAATTGATTCCTCAGAAAAGGGTAACCTTTCTGGGTTTCCAGATAGATTCAGTGTCCATGACTCTGTCTTTAACAGACAAGAGACGTCTAAAATTGATCTCAGCTTGTCGAAACCTTCAGTCACAATCATTCCCTTCGGTAGCCTTATGCATGGAAATTCTAGGTCTTATGACTGCTGCATCGGACGCGATCCCCTTTGCTCGTTTTCACATGCGACCTCTTCAGCTCTGTATGCTGAATCAATGGTGCAAGGATTACACAAAGATATCTCAATTAATATCTTTAAAACCGATTGTACGACACTCTCTAACGTGGTGGACAGATCACCATCATTTAATTCAGGGGGCTTCTTTTGTGCTTCTGACCTGGACTGTAATTTCAACAGATGCAAGTCTCACAGGTTGGGGAGCTGTGTGGGGATCTCTGACGGCACAAGGAGTTTGGGAATCTCAGGAGGTGAGATTACCGATCAATATTTTGGAACTCCGTGCAATTTTCAGAGCTCTTCAGTCTTGGCCTCTTCTGAAGAGAGAATCGTTCATTTGTTTTCAGACAGACAATGTCACAACTGTGGCATACATCAATCATCAAGGAGGGACTCACAGTCCTCTGGCTATGAAAGAAGTATCTCGAATTTTGGTTTGGGCGGAATCCAGCTCCTGTCTAATCTCTGCGGTTCATATCCCAGGTATAGACAATTGGGAAGCGGATTATCTCAGTCGCCAAACGTTGCATCCGGGCGAATGGTCTCTTCACCCAGAGGTATTTCTTCAGATTTTTCAAATGTGGGAGCTTCCAGAAATAGATCTGATGGCGTCTCATCTAAACAAGAAACTTCCCAGGTATCTGTCCAGATCCCGGGATCCTCAGGCGGAGGCAGTGGATGCATTATCACTTCCTTGGAAGTATCATCCTGCCTATATCTTTCCGCCTCTAGTTCTTCTTCCAAGAGTAATCTCCAAGATTCTGAAGGAATGCTCGTTTGTTCTGCTGGTAGCTCCGGCATGGCCTCACAGGTTTTGGTATGCGGATCTTGTCCGGATGGCCTCTTGCCATCCGTGGACTCTTCCGCTAAGACCAGACCTTCTGTCGCAAGGTCCTTTTTTCCATCAGGATCTCAAATCCTTAAATTTAAAGGTATGGAGATTGAACGCTTGATTCTTGGTCAAAGAGGTTTCTCTGACTCTGTGATTAATACTATGTTACAGGCTCGTAAATCTGTATCCAGAGAGATATATTATAGAGTCTGGAAGACTTATATTTCTTGGTGTCTTTTTCATCATTTTTCTTGGCATTCTTTTAGAATTCCGAGAATTTTACAGTTTCTTCAGGATGGTTTAGATAAAGGTTTATCCGCAAGTTCTTTGAAAGGACAAATCTCTGCTCTTTCTGTTCTTTTTCACAGAAAGATTGCTAATCTTCCTGATATTCATTGTTTTGTACAAGCTTTGGTTCGTATAAAACCTGTCATTAAGTCAATTTCTCCTCCTTGGAGTTTGAATTTGGTTCTGGGGGCTCTTCAAGGTCCTCCGTTTGAACCTATGCATTCATTGGACATTAAATTACTTTCTTGGAAAGTTTTGTTCCTTTTGGCGATCTCTTCTGCCAGAAGAGTCTCTGAATTATCTGCTCTTTCTTGTGAGTCTCCTTTTCTGATTTTTCATCAGGATAAGGCGGTGTTGCGAACTTCTTTTGAATTTTTACCTAAAGTTGTGAATTCCAACAACATTAGTAGAGAAATTGTGGTTCCTTCATTATGTCCTAATCCTAAGAATTCTAAGGAGAAATCGTTGCATTCTTTGGATGTTGTTAGAGCTTTGAAATATTATGTTGAAGCTACTAAGTCTTTCCGAAAGACTTCTAGTCTATTTGTTATCTTTTCCGGTTCTAGAAAAGGCCAGAAAGCTTCTGCCATTTCTTTGGCATCTTGGTTGAAATCTTTAATTCATCATGCCTATGTTGAGTCGGGTAAAACTCCGCCTCAAAGGATTACAGCTCATTCTACTAGGTCAGTTTCTACTTCCTGGGCGTTTAGGAATGAAGCTTCGATTGATCAGATTTGCAAAGCAGCAACTTGGTCCTCTTTGCATACTTTTACTAAATTCTACCATTTTGATGTATTTTCTTCTTCTGAAGCAGTTTTTGGTAGAAAAGTACTTCAGGCAGCGGTTTCAGTTTGAATCTTCTGTTTATGTTTTCATTAAACTTTATTTTGGGTGTGGATTATTTTCAGCAGGAATTGGCTGTCTTTATTTTATCCCTCCCTCTCTAGTGACTCTTGCGTGGAAAGATCCACATCTTGGGTAATCATTATCCCATACGTCACTAGCTCATGGACTCTTGCTAATTACATGAAAGAAAACATAATTTATGTAAGAACTTACCTGATAAATTCATTTCTTTCATATTAGCAAGAGTCCATGAGGTCCGCCCTTTTTTGTGGTGGTTATGATTTTTTTGTATAAAGCACAATTATTCCAATTCTTTATTTTATATGCTTTCGCACTTTTTTCTTATCACCCCACTTCTTGGCTATTCGTTAAACTGAATTGTGGGTGTGGTGAGGGGTGTATTTATAGGCATTTTGAGGTTTGGGAAACTTTGCCCCTCCTGGTAGGAATGTATATCCCATACGTCACTAGCTCATGGACTCTTGCTAATATGAAAGAAATTAATTTATCAGGTAAGTTCTTACATAAATTATGTTTTTTTTGTATTTTGCTTAGAGCTCTTTTTTTAGAAACCGTTAGATTCTGTTTCCCTGGACAAATTTTCACTTTTTCTGACAGAGTAGTGAGGTCGGACTTTACTCTTTTTTGAAAGATCTCTAGTATTTGACCCCTATTCTGGGGTAAATTGAGGATTTACTCTTAAATCTTGCTAACATAAGGGGTTCCTGAGATCCCACAGATACCTCAGAGTGCAAGTCATCTAAACTAATAACATCACAATCTTCACTAAACGTTAGGTTAGGTCTTGCAATAACACCTCTTGTGTCCAAATCCCTAACCAAACTATCATCTGACTTATAGAACTTCCTCAAAGTTAGATTTCTTATAAGTTTATTTACATCTAAGAATGTAGAAAACAAATTAAAACTCCCTGAGGGAACAAAATTGAGTCCCTTATTTAGTACACGCCTCTCCATGGCTGTCAAAGAATAGTCAGAAATATTAATCACATTATCCATATCAGTTAATGGATGGTCAGACATATGAATTACATTGCCTATTGATACTTTGTGTGGCAACCCCTTGTTTGACTCCTCTGTGGGTAGCGATTTGATCTGGTCTGTTCTACTTGTTTCTGGCTTGGTGCTTGGACCTGGGGGACTTTGTCGTTCTGTGCATTTGAGCCCCCCCTACTGGTCCTACTGGGTCCAAGCAAAAAACATTATCCATTTCATTGGAGCTCCTGCCATTTACGTGCATGCTCTCCACCGTTGACTTATATTTACTAGTAGTACTCTCCACCCCACTATTACTTCTCATCTCTCATGGTGTCGTATGCTGAGAATATTTAGTAAATTGATTGATCTAATCTCATTAAAATGAGGTTTTGTAGCTTGAGTAGGAATTTCCAGCATATATTCGTTTGCTTAATATGTGAATATTCAAACCAGTAAGCAGTTCAATGAAATACCAAATAAATTATATCCTTCTTTCACAACTGAAAGGTCTTCAATTGCAGGGATTAGATTAAATGGTTAATAGCTTTAGGCTAAAATAGAAACTAGATTCAGGTAAGATGATATTAGCAAATAACAACCTGTATATCTGTACAGTGTTTCAGTGAATCAATGCAAGGTATAATGAGGTTACCGCTAGCATATAATGAGAATCAGAGAGTCAATAGTCTAGCAGCAAGTAAAAGTTCACACTCAATCCGGAGAGAAGTTATTGCAATAACTGATTTAGAAAGTTACTTAGTATAGAGTGAGAATGTTACAAATACTTGCGGAGCTGTAGATCTGTGCTGCAGAGAGGAGGAGAAATCCGGCAGCGTGAGTTGGAAGGCGCTCAGTGTACTGACACAGAGTAGATGATGTCAGCGGAACAGCGTTCCGGTTCAGATTGAGCTGCGGTAAGATTTTTGGAGAAAATATCCTTTTCTGGAGAGCTATTAAACCAGAGTGAAAAATGCTTTTAGTATAAGAATGTCCAAGTTCCAAGAACTAGTTAGTTTAGAGCAGGAAGTTCACAGACTTGAATCCAGGTAACGATTCTGTTTACAAGGTACGTCTGCTTGGCTTGAAAGTTATCAGCATGTGTGAATCAATAAACAAGCAACTACAGGTGTTCTGTTCATGCCTTTTAAGGGGAGTGAGCTAAGAGCAGGTAATGGATGTTCTTAAAGAGACAGTATCCTGACACATGGGGTTGGACTAGGATAGACTTGATTTTGGGTCTTACTACTCGTTCTTGTATATCTGAATCTGGTTTTGGAGGTAGTGAGTAGGCCACCAACGTATCTGCCTGCCCTCCTCACCTCCAGATCCAGATAAATCATCAGCAGATTCTGCTTCACTTTCGCTGAATCTAACCCTTCTATCCTCATAATGATGGTAATTCCTGCCTCTTCTACCTCTAACCCTCCCCCTCCTGCCCCTATAACCTCTGTATGAGAACTGTTCATTTCTAAATTGTGATCTCTCTTTCTTACTCCAGATGTAAACTCGATTTTGGTCATAGTCAGACTGATCTTTTAAGTACTTAATTTCAAGAAGCAATCTCTTCGCTTCTACAATGCTTTCTTGTAAAATGTTATCAAATCTGAGGAAATCAGCTAGCTCTCTCCTTTTATTGAGTTCAGTCTGAGTAAACCCAATCTGATTAGTAATTTTTTCAGTAGCATGCTTTTCAATTCAATAATTAATACAATGAGTTTAAGGGAACAGTCAGATAACGTGTTATTCCAACGTGAGATAAAGTCCTTATCCTCAGTGATAAATGTGGGAAACGTATTGATTCTAAGCCCCCTGGGAATTAATCCCATAACATGATACCTCGTCAGGATTAGTATGTCACATCTTATTTTGATCTCTTTGCTCAATAAGAGTTCCATTTCATCAAATAGAGAACTAAGAGATAATCAGTTGTAAAAATTTTGTCAAACTCTGTATCAATCCCTTCTCTTTCCATAGGGGTTTTCAAAGAAAAAATATCACAATAGTCATTCATATCAGTCATGATAAGGATTGCTGCACAATATTGTAAGAACGTATAATCCTCACAAAAACGATCTTTTATCCAATCTTGTTGTCGATATTGCTTTGCTTTAAATACCAAGTTAATAGCTTTAATGACTTTTAACAAATCCCATCTCTTAGTAAATTAACGATAAGTCAACTTGATGAATCTCAATTGTGTGATGTGTAGTTGGTAAGCAAGTCTCTTACGGTAAATGGGTACCCAATGGTATAAAGTCCCAAAGTCCCAAGCTCATCCTCTTAAACCCACAAACACCTCAGGGGAAGAAAGGCCAGCCAGAGCCCCTGATCACTTTGTGAATAAACAAAAAAGATTTTCTCCCTTCCAGGTAATGTGGGATAATAGAATGTAAATGCAAAGCCTCTCCTCACACCCACCCTTTAATAGGGGCAAAAAGTTGTGCAGCGTTGCACTGCAAAAGCACTCAACTTACTGTCCGCAGTGGCCATAGCGCTCGGTCCTAGGGGATGTCACATCCTTTATAATGCACTTGTCTGTGCCGTCAGATCCCCTCCTCAAGCCGCCCGTCCTCTCAGACTCCGTGCGAGCTAGTATGGCTGCCGTCCTCAGTCTCGGCGTGTGTCAGGTTAGGAAATGTCCAGAAGAAGACCCAAATGCTAGGGTGAACTTAAACAACACCCTTGCACTCTGAGTTTAATCCAGGACGTGACCCCACGACAACCTCTAAAAAACAATGTACTCACGATATGGAGCAGAGTTAGCCTGAGTCCAAAGTAATACAAGATATCAGCCAAATAGACTTCTGAGAAAGGAACTGGTTTCAGGAAATGTCTTCCACAGAATCAGGAGAGCAGGGATAGTCCACTTATACTCAAACAGAGGAAGGATAAAAAAAGAAACAGTTAATAATGCAGTAGTAGGTAACTTGTTATCAGGCGGTTTGAGGGTTAACACTGTGTAGTCAGTCCTTGCAGAGTTTGGCAACAGGTTATCAGGCAGTTTGAAGGTTAATACTGAATAGTCAGTACTTGCAGAGTTAGACAACAGGATACCAGGTAGTTTGAAGGTTAACACAGATTAATCAGTACTTGCAGAGATTGGCAACAGGTTATCATGCAGTTTGAGAGTTTACACTGAATAACAGTATTTGCAGAGTCTGGCAACAGGTTAACATGCAGTTTGAGAGTTTCACAGAATAAACAGTACTTGCAGTATTTGGCAACAGGATATCAAGCAGTTTGAAGGTTTACACTGAATAAACAGTATTTGCAGAGTTTGGCAACAGGTTAACATGCAGTTTGAGAGTTTCCTAGAATAAACAGTACTTGCAGTATTTGGCAACAGGATATCAAGCAGTTTGAAGGTTTACACTGAATAAACAGTATTTGCAGAGTTTGGCAACAGGTTAACATGCAGTTTGAGAGTTTCCTAGAATAAACAGTACTTGCAGTATTTGGCAACAGGATATCAAGCAGTTTGAAGGTTTACACTGAATAAACAGTATTTGCAGAGTTTGGCAACAGGTTAACATGCAGTTTGAGAGTTTCACAGAATAAACAGTACTTGCTCTATTTGGAAACAGGTTATCAGGAAGTTTGAAGGTTAACCCAGCATAGTCAGTCTTTGCAGAGTTTGGCAACAGAAAAACAGCAGTTAGAGAGTTTCACAGCAAAGTCCTCACAGGAGCCACAAAGAGTAACAAACAAATGGGCACTGAAGAAACAGTAAGCCAGGAATAAAAAGCCTGGTAGTGACATTATCAGGAAGGGGCGGCTCAGACTACCTGCCAATCAAGCACACAGAGAGGACCACCGGAGCTTCCCAGCAGCTGAGCGTGACAGTGCCCCCTCCTCAAGGACCCCTCCGGGAGAACCGACCAGGCCTGGCAGGGTATTTCTTGTGAAAAGACTTGACATGAGCTGGAGCATGAACATAAGAGGCTGGTTCCCAAGATCGTTCAGAGATAGGATAACCCTTCCAATGGACCAGGTAGTACAGCCGATTGCCCCGTAGCTTGGAATCCAAAATCTGGCTGACTTCAAGCTCAGAAGTTCCCTCTACGGAAAGTGGAGGAGGTGGTTTACTCTTGATAGAGTACCGGTTGTAGATGACTGGCTTGAGTAAGGAGACATGAAACACTGAATGGATCTTGAGAGTCTTGGGTAAAGCCAGGCGGTATGCAGAAGAACAAACTTTGGAAACAATTTGAAAAGGTCCAATGTACTTAGGACCCAACTTAGTACAAGGTTGTTTTAGATATATGAATCTGGTGGATAAAAATACTCTGTCTCCATGTCAGGGAATTGTGCATACTGTCTCTTTAAATTAGCCGCACCAATTACCTCCTTGCAGCTCCTTTAAATCACCTGCTCACTAAGCAATCACTGCTTAGTATTTTGTTATTCAATCCTGAGTAATTCTGAGCCTCCTGCTCCCTCCAGTGACTATTGTCTTATATCTAACTTTTGATCTTTTCCTGCAGGTCTTTTGTGTTGGCTACTCTGAACTTTTATCTACAGCACATTGTCTGGGAATCAATTTTCTATCAGAGACACTGCATGAACTTATCCTTTTGTTGGCTTATTTCACTTGCAGTTTTCTAACGACCGGAGTCTCACCTAAGACTATCTGGATCCGGACCTCTGCTTTCCTCAAAGAATCGTCTCTCTTTGAACCAGCATAACTCAAAATAAGGTACAAACTCTCCTTTAATAATTACTCACCGGAAAAGTTTCTATTGCAGCTACTGTTTCAAAACCTAAACACGCTGCCGGTATTTGTCTGACGTCACACGCTACTCAAGCTGCAGCATATGAATAGAGTACACTTCTCCCTCTGCTAAAGCTCCTTTCTCATTCACGCTGAATTGGCATGCTTCGTCTGGAATGAACTGTGAGTACCTCTAATAGTGGAAATCTAACTAACCTCAATTGCAATAAGAACTGTTCATATCTGGAAAGGTACATTTTATGCAAATTAGTTCATTCAGAATGTTAACACCTAAGACTGTGTGAAATGCTTTCCGCTTGAAGTTGTCTCTGTTTTTAAAACCTGCAGTGCCTATAATATCATTTTCTTCTGTTCTCACTCTATGAGTTAAAGAAGAAGTTTTGTCTGAATATTTGGGGATATTCTGTACCATCGAAATAACAAACTAACTTACACTAATTCAACTGATAACATTCAGAACCCAGTGTTATCAAATCACTTAGTGTTACAAACCAAGAATTTCCTACATTTGTTTGCTAAGTAACTGGTTAGCATTTCCTCTCAGGAAAATCAAACAATTGTTTATAGATTATTACACTCCAGTACGAAGTAAAGGAGCCTTACACCTTCTGCGATCAGCATATCTCTTGTGTCTCAAGGAAGAGGAAAGTAGATTTTGACGAATGAGTTGCCAGTGGTTACTGAGATTTTTCACAATACGATCTGCTCCAGGGACTTCAGTAGAACTGTTAATCATAGTAAAGGTTATAGGTTTGAAACCATAAGCTGCCTTAAAGGGAGAGGTCTGTAATGAGGCGTTATAGCGTGAGTTGTGAGCTAATTCCGCCAAAAGCAATAACTGAGACCAGTTGGAGTGGTGATGGTCTACATAATGTCTAAGAAAAGATTCCAAGGCTTGATTTACATGCTCAGTCTGTCCGTTGGATTGAGGGTGATGTGCAGTAGAAAGAGATATGTTGATTCCAAAGTCCTTACAAAAAGACCTCCAAAACTTGGAAACAAACTGAACTCTGCAATCTGAGACTATGTCAGTGGGAAAACCATGTAAACGAGATATATGTAGAACAAAGATTTCAGAAAGTCTTTGAGCTGAAGGCAAGCCTGGAAGAGGTATGAAGTGAGCAGACTTGGAGAACCGATCCACCACTACCCAAATGGTCATATTTCCAGCAGAAACAGGAAGATCTGTAACAAAGTCCATGGATAAGTGAGACCAAGGGTAATGAGGAATAGGAAGAGGGTGTAATAGACCAAACGGTCGATGAGAAGATTGTTTGTTCGAAGCACAAGAACTACAAGCAGCAATATAATCCTTAACATCCCTCCTCATAGTGGACCACCAAACATGCTGCTTCAGTTTCCACAAAGTATTGGTTACTCCAGGATGGCCTGCTGAAATGTTGTCGTGAGCCCAACGTAGAAGCTTAAGACATAATCCTTTGGGTATATACAGGATACCAGAAGGTAGTTTGCAAGAAGATGGTACCCGGACTTGAGCAGCATGTAAAGCCTGGAGAAGAACAAGGCCCACAGAGCCTGACGAGGATTGAGACGAGTAGCTGTATGGAGGTATAAAAGATTCTTATGATCTGTCAGAATGAAAAAAGGTTGACTGGTACCCTCTAACCAATGCCTACATTCATCTAAAGCTAATTTTATAGCCAAAAGCTCCTTATTGCCCACATCATAATTTAACTCGACAGGATTGAATTTTTTCGAAAAGAACGCCACAGGATGTATCTTGCTGCTAGTCAAATCACGTTGGGAGAGAACAGCTCCAGCTGCTATAGAAGAAGCGTCAACCTCCAAAATAAACTGGAGATCAGGAATTGGATGACTGAGAAGAGGTGCAGAAGAAAATGCTGATTTTAGCGTTTCAAAAGCCTGTACTGCCGAAGTGGACTAGTTCTTACAATTTTGCCCTTTCTTAGTAAGAGAAGTGAGCAGAGACGTGATGTCAGCAAAGTTCTTAATAAACTTTCTATAGTAATTGGCAAAGCCAAGAAACCTCTGCAGGGATTTGAGAGTAGTTGGTCTGGGCCAGTCCTTGATAGCCGAAAGTTTAGCAGGATCCATCTCGAAACCTGAAATGATATAACCCAAAAAGGGAATGGAACTCTGATGAAAAGAGCATTTCTCCAATTTAGCAAACAGGGAATTGTCTTGTAACCTCTGAAGTACCAGCCTTACATGATGTACATGTTCCTGTAATGTTTTGGAATAGATCAAAATGTCATCGAGATAAATGATAACAAATTGATTTAGATAATCTCTGAAGATTTCATTAACAAAGTGCTGAAATACTGCTGGTGCATTGCACAATCCGAATGGCATTACTAGATACTCGAAGTGACCAAATCTAGTGTTAAATGCCGTCTTCTATTCATCTCCTTTATGGATTCTGACCAAATTTTAGGCCCCACGGAGATCTAACTTGGAAAAAATAGAAGCACCTTGAAGACGATCAAATAACTCAGGAATGAGTGGCAGAGGATAGCTGTTTTTGACAGTAATCTGATTCAAGGCCCGATAATCGATACAGGGACGGAGACCTCCATCTTTTTTCCCAATGAAGAAAAAACCCGCACCCACAGGTGATGAGGAAGGACGAATAAATCCTCTGGCTAAGTTGTCCTTTATGTATTCCTCAAGAGAGACAATTTCTTGATGAGAGAGGGGATAGGTCCTTCCCTTAGGTAGAGGAGCCACTGAAAACAATTTGATAGGACAGTCAAATATCCGGTGTGGAGGTAACGTCTCAGCCTCCTTTTTAGAAAACAAATCACTAAAGGCATGATAGTAATTAGGCAATGAATCAGGAACTTCCACCATAGCTACGACAGGACAAGATGGTTTTGAGAGATTTTGCAGGCATTGTTTGAAACAGGTAGTTCCCCAGGAAATAAGTTCTCCTTTAGACCATGAGAAGACTGAATCATGAAGCTGCAACCAAGGTAACCCCAGAATCAACGGAATGTGGGGAGAAGTGATGATATCAAAACAGATAATTTCAGAATGGAGTATGCCCACAGACAAAAGAAGAGGAATGGTAAAATTTTATATGATACCAGAACCTAGAGGCTGTCCACTAACAGTGGTTACCTTAATTAAAGGGACATTCAAGTCCAAAAAAAACTTTCATGTTTCAAATAGGGCATGTAATTTTAAGCAACTTTCCAATTTACTTTTATCACCAATTTTGCTTTGTTCTTTTGGTATTCTTAGTTGAAAGCTAGACCTAGGAAGGCTCATATGATAATTTCTAAGCCCTTGAAGGCCGCCTCTAATCACATGCTTTTGTATTTGCTTTTCACAGCAGGGGAGAGCTAGTTCAGGTAAACCCTATAGATAACATTGTGAGCATGCCCGTGGATTGTGGCAGACACTGCACTAATTGGCTAAAATGAAAGTCAATAGATAATAAATAAAAAGTGTATTAATATAACTGTGTTGGTTTTTTAAAACTGGGGAATGGGTAATAAAGGGATTATCTATCTTTTAAAACAACAAAAATTCTGGTGTTGACTGTCCCTTTAACTGTTTCTTGGCTTGAAGAGGAATCCTGAGAGAGTCAGCAAAGTTTGAATCAATGAAAACGCCAGCAGCTCCAGAGTCAATGAGGGCTTGAGCTCGAAACTTGGTGTCTCCAAAAGTGATAGTTACAGGAACAAAAAGTTTAGAATTGAGGGAAGACATGGGATTCTGGCTTAACTCTGTCCCTCTATCAAAAGTTAAGCCTTGGCTTTTACTGAACGGATAGGACAGTCCTTCAGTAAATGTCCTTTGGTACCACAATACAGACATAATCCAAGAGTATGCCTTCTATGGCATTCAGCTTCTGACAATTTAATAGCTCCTACTTCCATGGGTTCCACAGACTCAGGAGATTGGGAATTATTATTAGACAGACTTGAGGTTCGAATAGGAGGATGAAAAGAAGATTTAACAAAGGATCTCCTATTCCTATCTCTCTCCTGAAGACGTTCAGAATGCCAGGCGTCAAGAGTAATACACAAATTGATAAGACCCTCCAATGAATCGGGGAGTTTCCGAAATACAAGTTCATCCTTAAGGTGTTTGCAAAGTCCCTTGCGAAAGGCTGCCCATAAGGCTCCATGGTTCCAATCAGTTTCTGCAGCTAAAGTCCTGAGTTCAATAGCATATTGAGCTAACGAAAGGGATCCCTGTCTCAGATCCAGCAATCCTGCCTCTGCAGCTGCAGACCTCCCAGGCTTGTCAAAAACAGAAGAAAAAATGGACACAAATAATTCTACATCCTGAAGTAAAGGATCATCCTTCTCTAAAAGAGGAGACACCCAGGTTAGAGCCTTACCCTTCATGAGGGATATAATAAAGGTGATTTTGGAAGTAGAATTAGAAAAAACTTGAGGATTGTTTCTGAAGTGTAAACGACATTGATTAAGGAATCCACGGCATTCTTCAGGATTACCGTCATATTTATCTGGAAGTGGGATTCGTGGTATATACTGTCCAACAGGTTGAGGTGGGTTAAAGACAGCATTGGAGCTAGTACCAGCTGCAGTAAGAGTCGCCGTAGCTTGAGAAGGAGTGGAGAGGTTATGTAGCAGAGCAGTAATCTGGTCAAGATTGGAATCCAAAGATTGCAAATGAGCAGAATGATTTCCTAGAAGTTGCCCTTGTAGAGGCACAGCCCTGGATAACTCATCAGGGTCCATATTATGGCCCGTTTGTACTGTCAGGTTAGGAAATGTCCAGAAGAAGACCCAAATGCTAGGGCGAATTTAAACAACACCCTTGCACTCCGAGTTTAATCCAGGACGTGACCCCACGACAACCTCTAAAAAATAATGTACTCACGATATGGAGCAGAGTTAGCCTGAGTCCAAAGTAATACAAGATATCAGCCAAATAGACTTCTGAGAAAGGAACTGGTTTCAGGAAAGCAGGGATAGTCCACTTATACTCAAACAGAGGAAGGATCAAACAAGTAACAGTTAATAATGCAGGAGTAGGTAACTTGTTATCAGGCAGTTTGAGGGTTAACACTGTGTAGTCAGTCCTTGCAGAGTTTGGCAACAGGTTATCAGGCAGTTTGAAGGTTAATACTGAATAGTCAGTACTTGCAGAGTTAGACAACAGGATATCAGGTAGTTTGAGGGTTAACACTGTGTAGTCAGTTCTTGCAGAGTTTGGCAACAGGTTATCAGGCAGTTTGAGGGTTGATACTGAATAGTCAGTACTTGCAGAGTTAGACAACAGGATATCAGGTAGTTTGAAGGTTAACACAGATTAATCAGTACTTGCAGAGATTGGCAACAGGTTATAATGCAGTTTGAGAGTTTACACTGAATAACAGTATTTGCAGAGTTTGGCAACAGGTTAACATGCAGTTTGAGAGTTTCACAGAATAAACAGTACTTGCAGTATTTGGCAACAGGATATCAAGCAGTTGGAAGGTTTACACTGAATAAACAGTATTTGCAGAGTTTGGCAACAGGTTAACATGCAGTTTGAGAGTTTCACAGAATAAACAGTACTTGCAGTATTTGGAAACAGGATATCAAGCAGTTTGAAGGTTTACACTGAATAAACAATATTTGCAGAGTTTGGCAAAAGGTTAACATGCAGTTTGAGAGCTTCACAGAATAAACAGTACTTGCAGTATTTGGCAACAGGATATCAAGCAGTTTGAATGTTTACACTAAATAAACAGTATTTGCAGAGTTTGGCAACAGGTTAACATGCCGTTTGAGAGCTTCACAGAATAAACAGTACTTGCAGTATTTGGCAACAGGATATCAAGCAGTTTGAAGGTTTACACTGAATAAACAGTATTTGCAGAGTTTGGCAACAGAAAATCAGCAGTTAGAGAGTTTCACAGCGAAGTCCTCACAGGAGCCACAAAGAGTAACAAACAAATGGGCACTGAAGAAACAGGAAGCCCATAATAAAAAGCCTGGTAGTGACATCATCAGGAAGGGGCAGCTCAGACTACCTGCCAATCAAGCATACAGAGGGGACCGCCGGAGCTTTCCAGCGGCCGAGCGTGAAAGCCTGTGACGTCACTCATTAACACACCTTCTCTCCTATTGGGTGAATGTGGGGGCTCTCTCCATAAGCATGTAGCTACTCTGGTGCTCTCCAACTGGCTTAACGAATACAGCAAACAGGAATGAAGAGAGAACACCAGACACTTGCTTAAAATCCTCAAATTTCTTCTTTAATGAAATACAATGGTACACAAAATACTTCAGTGCAAAGCTTAAAAAACGAATCAACAGCAAGGTACAGCACTCAGGGCTGAAATACAGGAAGGTGGTCACTGATGCTGACGCGTTTTGGCTTCATGTGCCGTAGTCATAGCTTAATCAGTGGCCACCGGCCTGTCAGTTTAAGACAGAAAGGGCTTTACGCCATTGGTTAAAACCAAAAATTACCTAACCAATCCTGTTTTGCATAAGCTTTTTTCATGTTCACACCCTCTGAAAACCCTCATCATGTAAAGGTACCTTAATAACCTTAGTACAAGCTGCTAAAAGTAACACTACATATTACTTTAACAGTGTGAATAAGCAAACTGCCATTCTGCATAATAAGACACAGGCCTAGATTTAGAGTTCTACGGCCAAAGGGGTGCGTTAGCTACGCGTGCTTTTTTTCCCCGCACCTTTTAAATACCGCTGGTATTTAGAGTTCACAGAATGGCTGCGTTAGGCTCCAAAAAAGGGAGCGTAGAGCATATTTACCGCCACTGCAACTCTAGATACCAGCGTTGCTTACGGACGCGGCCAGCTTCAAAAACGTGCTCGTGCACGATTCCCCCATAGAAAACAATGGGGCAGTTTGAGCTGAAAAAAAACCTAACACCTGCAAAAAAGCAGCGTTCAGCTCCTAACGCAGCCCCATTGTTTCCTATGGGGAAACACTTCCTAAGTCTGCACCTAACACCCTAACATGTACCCCGAGTCTAAACACCCCTAACCTTACACTTATTAACCCCTAATCTGCCGCCCCGCTATCGCTGACCCCTGCATATTATTATTAACCCGCTCCGTACACCGCCGCAACCTACATTATACCTATGTACCCCTAATCTGCTGCCCCTAACACCGCCGACCCCTATATTATATTTATTAACCCCTAATCTGCCGCCCCCGCTATCGCTGACATCTGCATATTATTATTAACCCCTAATCTGCCGCTCCGTACACAGCCGCAACCTACTTTATCCCTATGTACCCCTAATCTGCTGCTCCTAACACCGCCGACCCCTATATTATATTTATTAACGCCTTATCTGCCGCCCCCAACGTCGCCTCCACCTACCTACAATAATTAACCCCTAATCTGCCGACTGGATCTCACCGCTACTATAATAAATGTATTAACCCCTAAAGCTAAGTCTAACCCTAACACTAACACCCCCCTAAGTTAAATATAATTTAAATCTAACAAAATAAATTAACTCTTATTAAATAAATTATTCCTATTTAAAGCTAAATACTTACCTGTAAAATAAATCCTAATATAGCTACAATATAAATTTTAATTATATTGTAGCTATTTTAGGATTTATATTTATTTTACAGGTAACTTTGTAATTATTTTAACCAGGTACAATAGCTATTAAATAGTTAAGAACTATTTAATAGTTACCTAGTTAAAATAATTACAAAATTACCTGTAAAATAAATCCTAACCTAAGTTACAATTAAACCTAACACTACACTATCAATAAATTAATTAAATAAAATACCTACAATTAAATACAATTAAATAAACTAACTAAAGTACAAAAAATACAAAAGAACTAAGTTACAAAAAAATAAAAAAATATTTACAAACATTAGAAAAATATTACAACAATTTTAAACTAATTACACCTACTCTAAGCCCCCTAATAAAATAACAAAGACCCCCAAAATAAAAAAATGCCCTACCCTATTCTAAAATTAAAATAGAAAAGCTCTTTTACCTTACCAGCCCTTAAAAGGGCCCTTTGCGGGGCATGCCCCAAAGAATTCAGCTCTTTTGCCTGGAAAAAAACATACAATACCCACCCCCAACATTACAACCCACCACCCACATTCCCCTAATCTAACCCAAACCCCCCTTAAATAAACCTAACACTAAGCCCCTGAAGATTTCCCTACCTTGTCTTCACCACGCCGGGTTCACCGATCCGTCCACCGAAGTCTTGATCCAAGCCTCCGAAGTCTTGATCCAAGCCCAAGTGGGGGCTGAAGAGTGACGTCCATCCTCCGGCTGAAGTCTTGATCCAAGCGGGCAGAATCCTATCAGCCAATCGGAATTCGAGGGACGCCATCTTGGATGACGTCCCTTAAAGGAACCGTCATTCGTCGGGAAGTCGTCGGTGAAGATGGATGGATCCGCGCTGGAGGTCTTGAAGATCAGCCGGTCGTTATCGGATTGAAGAACATAGAAGATGCGGCTTGGATGAAGATGTTTGCCGGTCCGGATGTCCTCTTCTGCCCGCTTGGATCAAGACTTCAGCCGGAGGATGGACGTCACTCTTCAGCCCCCGCTTGGGCTTGGATCAAGACTTCGGAGGCTTGGATCAAGACTTCGGTGGACGGATCAGTGAACCCGGCGTGGTGAAGACAAGGTAGGGAGATCTTCAGGGGCTTAGTGTTAGGTTTATTTAAGGGGGGTTTGGGTTAGATTAGGGGTATGTGGGTGGTGGGTTGCAATGTTGGGGGGGGTATTGTATGTTTTTTTTCCAGGCAAAAGAGCTGAATTCTTTGGGGCATGCCCCACAAAGGGCCCTTTTAAGGGCTGGTAAGGTAAAAGAGCTTTTCTATTTTAATTTTAGAATAGGGTAGGGCATTTTTTTATTTTGGGGGTCTTTGTTATTTTATTAGGGGGCTTAGAGTAGGTGTAATTAGTTTAAAATTGTTGTAATATTTTTCTAATGTTTGTAAATATTTTTTTATTTTTTGTACTTTAGTTAGTTAATTTAATTGTATTTATTTGTAGGTATTATATGTAATTAATTTATTGATAGTGTAGTGTTAGGTTTAATTGTAACTTAGGTTAGGATTTATTTTACAGGTAATTTTGTAATTATTTTAACTAGGTAGCTATTAAATAGTTCTTAACTATTTAATAGCTACAGGGAGTGCAGAATTATTAGGCTAGTTGTATTTTTGAGGATTAATTTTATTATTGAACAACAACAATGTTCTCAATGAACCCAAAAAACTCATTAATATCAAAGCTGAATAGTTTTGGAAGTAGTTTTTAGTTTGTTTTTAGTTATAGCTATTGTAGGGGGATATCTGTGTGTGCAGGTGACTATTACTGTGCATAATTATTAGGCAACTTAACAAAAAACAAATATATATCCATTTCAATTATTTATTTTTACCAGTGAAACCAATATAACATCTCAACAGTCACAAATATACATTTCTGACATTCAAAAACAAAACAAAAACAAATCAGTGACCAATATAGCCACCTTTCTTTGCAAGGACACTCAAAAGCCTGCCATCCATGGATTCTGTCAGTGTTTTGATCTGATCACCATCAAAATTGCGTGCAGCAGCAACCACAGCCTCCCAGACACTGTTCAGAGAGGTGTACTGTTTTCCCTCCTTGTAAATCTCACATTTGATGATGGACCACAGGTTCTCAATGGGGTTCAGATCAGGTGAACAAGGAGGCCATGTCATTAGACTTTCTTCTTTTATACCCTTTCTTGCCAGCCACGCTGTGGAGTACTTGGACGCGTGTGATGGAGCATTGTCCTGCATGAAAATCATGTTTTTCTTGAAGGATGCAGACTTCTTCCTGTACCACTGCTTGAAGAAGGTGTCTTCCAGAAACTGGCAGTAGGACTGGGAGTTGAGCTTGACTCCATCCTCATCCCGAAAAGGCCCCACAAGCTCATCTTTGATGATACCAGCCCAATCCAGTACTCCACCTCCACCTTGCTGGCGTCTGAGTCGGACTGGAGCTCTCTGCCCTTTACCAATCCAGCCACGGGCCCATCCATCTGGCCCATCAAGACTCACTCTCATTTCATCAGTCCATAAAACCTTAGAAAAATCAGTCTTGAGATATTTCTTGGCCCAGTCTTGACGTTTCAGCTTGTGTGTCTTGTTCAGTGGTGGTCGTCTTTCAGCCTTTCTTACCTTGGCCATGTCTCTGAGTATTGCACACCTTGTGCTTTTGGGCACTCCAGTGATGTTGCAGCTCTGAAATATGGCCAAACTGGTGGCAAGTGGCATCTTGGCAGCTGCACGCTTGACTTTTCTCAGTTCATGGGCAGTTATTTTGCGCCTTGGTTTTTCCACACGCTTCTTGCGACCCTGTTGACTATTTTGAATGAAACGCTTGATTGCTCGATGATCACGCTTCAGAAGCTTTGCAATTTTAAGAGTGCTGCATCCCTCTGCAAGATATCTCACTATTTTTGACTTTTCTGAGCCTGTCAAGTCCTTCTTTTGACCCATTTTGCCAAAGGAAAGGAAGTTGCCTAATAATTATGCACACCTGATATAGGGTGTTGATGTCATTAGACCACATCCCTTCTCATTACAGAGATGCACATCACCTAATATGCTTAATTGGTAGTAGGCTTTCGAGCCTATACAGCTTGGAGTAAGACAACATGCATAAAGAGGATGATGTGGTCAAAATACTCATTTGCCTAATAATTCTGCACTCCCTGTATTGTACCTGGTTAAAATAAATACAAAGTTGCCTGTAAAATAAATATTAAACCTAAAATAGCTACAATATAATTATTATTTATATTGTAGCTATATTAGGGTTTATTTTACAGGTAAGTATTTAGCTTTAAATAGGAATAATTTATTTAATAAGAGTTAATTTATTTAGTTAGATAAAAATTATATTTAACTTAGGGGGGTGTTAGGGTTAGGGTTAGAATTAGCTTTAGGGGTTAAAAAATTTATTAGAGTAGCGGTGAGCTCCGGTCGGCAGATTAGGGGTTAATGCTTGAAGTTAGGTATTGGCGATGTTAGGGAGGGCAGATTAGGGGTTAATAATATTTATTATAGGGTTATTGAGTCAGGAGTGAGGCGGATTAGGGGTTAATACATTTATTATAGTAACGGCGCGGTCCGGTCGGCAGATTAGGGGTTAATAAGTGTAGGTAGGTGGCGGCGACGTTGGGGGCGGCAGATTAGGGGTTAATAAATATTATGTAGGTGTCGGCGGTATTAGGGGCATCAGATTAGGGGTACATAGGGATAATGTAGGTGGCGGCGGTGTACGGAGCGGCAGATTAGGGGTTAAAATTTTTTAATAGAGTGGCGGCGATGTGGGGGGGGCCTCGGTTTAGGGGTACATAGGTAGTTTATGGGTGTTACTCTCTCTGTGCAAAGAAAATCACAAAGACAAGGACGCCTCCTCGTGTGATATAGTTTGGACAAATGTAAAAATAGGTGAATACAGATTTTATACTCACAAGTAAAGCAGCACTCTGTTGTGCTTATAGAGGCAGACTGGGAGTTCACAGTGTCCCAGTTCACTGACCAAGGCAGTGCAACAAATCACTCCAGGGTAGATTTCAATCAAGCTCAGGCTCTCAGCAAAGAGTTAAAATACCATAGTTTAATGGTGCAGTAAAATACAATATAAAATGTCACAAATGTGACCGTAACAATGGATAAACAAGCAACTAGTTTCTCAGATCTCTGGATGAATTACTAGCGAGAGAAGAGGTCTATTGGATCCTAAAGTTAAAAACTAGGAGGCCTTTTGGTCTCTATAGTGAATATGACCTCATAAATTTATAAAAGTGTGTCTTCTCTAAAAATGTACTAACTACTCCCCACCTAGCGAACACCCATGTGGCTATCAGAGCGGCAGCCTGTTTGAAAAACAACTTTGTATGCAATGAAATATTAAAAACTACTTGCCTAAATACAAATGCTTTTTCTCTGTTCTTTCCTCAGTCATGAACAGTATTTTATGATTCAGTATGTATTAATTTCTGATATACCAAAGGGATCATTTCATGTATTATGACCCCTCAAAGGGACATGATGCCCAAACGTTTAATCACATGAAAGTGATGCAGCATAGCTGTGACAAGAAAATATCACCTGAGCATCTCTATGTAAAAAGGAAGATATTTACCTCAAAATGTCCTCAATTGTCATTAAGATAATATAAAAGGCCAGGTATTTTTGTCCGAAACTGTCATGCGCAGTAGAGACAAACATACCTAGCCTTCAGTGACAGAGGAGTGTGCGAGGCAAAACAGAGGCGTGTGCGAGGCAAAGCAGCTATGATCCAAACATTGGTTAGAGACAGACTGTGTGCAAAAATGCAAAACAGCTGTGATCCAACATCAGTGACAAACATACCTGGCCGTTTTAGAGGGTAGGAGGGAGCGGCCGTGGCTGGGGAGGGGTGCACTGTGATGAGGACGTGGCCGGACGGGAGCACCGTAATGGGGGCGTGATCGGAAGGGGTTGCGCATGGCCGGGCGGGAGTGGGCATGGCCGTGAGAGAAAGCGCAAAAGAGGGGGAGAGAGAGCAAAAGAGAGGGGGGAGAGAGAGCAAAAGAGAGGGAGGGGAGAGAGAGAGCAAAATAAAGGGGAGAGAGAGCAAAAGAGAGTGGGAGAGAGCAAAAGAGAGGGGGAAGAGAGAGCAAAAGAGAGGGGCGATAGAGAGCAAAAGGAAGGGGAGAGAGAGCAAAAGAAAGGGGGGGGAGAGCAAAAGAGAGGGGGGAGAAAGTGCAAAAGAGAGAGGGGGAGAGAGAGCAAAAGTGTCAATATTTTGTGTGGCCACCATAATTTTCCAGCACTGCCTTAACCCTCTTGGGCATGGAGTTCACCAGAGCTTCACAGGTTACCACTGGAGTCCTCTTCCACTCCTCCATGACGACATCACAGAGCGTGTGGATGTTAGAGACCTTGCGCTTCCCCACCTTGCATTTAAGGATGCCCCACAGATGCTCAATAGGGTTTAGGTCTGGAGACATGCTTGGCCAGTCCATCACCATTACCCTCAGCTTCTTTAGCAAGGCAGTGGTCATCTTGGAGGTGTTGGAATACTGCTTTGTGGCCCAGTCTCTGCTTCAGTATGTCACCATACATGTTGGCATTCATGGTTCCCTCAATGAACTGTAGCTCCCCAGTGCCGGCAGCACTCATGCAGGCCCAAACCATGACACTCCCACCACCATGCTTGACTGTACAAAGAAACACTTGTCTTTGTACTCCTCACCTGGTTGCCGCCACACACGCTTGTCACCATCTGAATCAAATAAGTTTATCTTGATCTCATTGGACCACAGGACATGGTTCCAGTAATCCACGTCCTTAGTCTGCTTGTCTTCAGCAAACTGTTTGCAGGCTTTCTTGTGCATTATCATTAGAAGAAGCTTCCTTTTGGGATGACAGCAATGCAGACCAATTTGATGCAGTGTGTGGCGTATGGTCTGAGCACTGACAGGCTGACCCCCCACCCCTTCAACCTCTGCAGCAATGCTGGCAGTACTCATACGTCTATTTCCCAAAGACAACCTCTGGATGTGACGCTGAGCATGTGCACTCAACTTCTTTGGTCGACCATGGCGAGGCCTGTTCTGAGTGGAACCTGTCCTGTGAAACCGCTGTATGGTCTTGCCCACCGTGCTGCAGCTCAGTTTCAGGGTCTTGGCAATCTTCTTATAGCCTAGGCCATCTTTATGTAGAGCAACAATTCTATTTTTCAGATCCTCAGGGAGTTCTTTGCCACGAGGTGCCATGTTGAACTTCCTGTGACCAGTATGAGAGAGTTTGAGAGCTCTAACACCAAATTTAACACACCTGCTCCCCATTCACACCTGAGACCTTGTATCACTAACGAGTCACATGACCCGGGGGGGGGGGGAATGGCTAATTGGACATTTCCACTTAGGGGTTTACTCACTTTTGTTGCCAACGGTTTAGACATTAATGGCTGTGTGTTGAGTTATTTTTAACAGCAAATTTACACTGTTATACAGGTTGTACACTCACTACTTTACATTGTAGCAAAGTGTCATTTCTTCAGTGTTGTCACATGAAAAGATATAATAAAATATTTACAAAGATGTGAGGGGTGTACTCACTTTTGTGAGATACTGTGTATATATATATATATATATATACACACACATAACAAATGTTGGGCACAAGAAGTAGCATTTTATATGGCTGTCTAGCCAGTATAGGGTTAATAACACAGCAATGGAAAAAATATTTCTGTATACCTTATTAATTAGAGGTCAAGCTTCCTAGACAGAAAGGTATTGCAAATACAGACATCGACCAACCATATTTTTCCATATTCAGTGACATCACAGTAAGAGACGCCATAGGAAGAGCTGTCACATGAAGTAAAACGATACGCAGAAAGAGACTTTTAAAATTGCTAAGAATAAAAAGATTTTCTTTACTTTTGCATTTGTTCCAGTAAACAGTCTGCATTGCTAATCATTTTTTTTTGTCTAATTAAACAAATACTTGTGCACAATAGTCATTAATTCTTCCAAAAGACCATAAAAATAGAAGCATTCTTGCACTATTGCAGTAAATAATGAAACATAAAATCATTTCCTAATCAATTATCTTTAACTGTCCATCTCTTATATATATTATCACTTCCCTATATATTACACTACTGCAGGCTCAGCTGAGTACACACTGAACTGAAGTAACACAACACTACCTTAGATCCACTATACTAATAGCCAGCAGCAATGAAGTTATTGAGGACTCCCAATGACACTCTGAGGGCAGAGGTGCAGGGGAGGAGCTAGGCTGCAGTGTGACAAATTACTACAAACAGGAGGAGAGACACAGCAAACACTCAGTGCAGTTGATCTTACTGTGTGATTATGCACAGCACTGGGTGAGCTGTTGGGGGCAAATGGATTTTATTTATTACTAGTGGTAAAGCCCGTGTATACAAACCATTTTCTGTAGTGCAGCGGTCCCACCTGCCAACGCTAAATAAAATGTATTAACCCCTAATCCCCCAAACCCCACATCGCAAACTACATAATAAAGTTATTAACCCCTAATCCTTTATTCACCCACATCGCAATCTACCTAATAAAGTGTTTAACCCCTAATCCACCATTCACCCACATCCCAAGCTACCTAATAAAGGGTTTATCCCCTAATCTGCCTTTCATCCAAAACGCAAATAACCTAATTACAATATTAACCCCTAAACCGCCAACCCCCACAACGCCAACTTCCTAATTACACTATTAACCCCTAAACCGCCAACCCCCCACAACGCTAAGAATTAATCTAATCACTAAGCCCCCTAACCTTAGCGTTGTGGGGGGTTGGCGGTTTAGGGGTTAATAATGTATAATTAGTTGGCATTGTGGGGGGTTGGCGGTTTAGGGGTTAATAGTGCAATTAGGTAGTTGGCGTTGTCAGGGTTGGCGGTTTAGGGGTTAATAGTGTACTTAGGTAGTTGGCTTTGTGGGGGAGTTGGCGGTTTAGGGGTTAATATTTTAATTTGGTTATTTGCGTTGTGGGGGAATGGCAGAGTAGGGGTTAATCACTTTATTAGATTGCGATGTGGGTGAATGTCGGATTAGGGGTTAATTTAACTTTATTTAGTTATTGCGGTGGGCGGATGACGGATGATAGGTACATATTGCGTTCATGTGGGCGGTTTGTTAAAACTTTGTGCAGGCGGTTAGGTGTTTTTGTTAATACTTTGTGCGGGCGGTTAGGTGTTTTTGTTAAAACTTTGTGTGTCGGCGGGCAGTTTGTTAATACTTCATGCAGGCGCGCAAATGATGACGGCGACGGATGCGTTACAAACACAATTATAGTATAGATTTTTTATGACAGCAATTGATATATTTTATCACTGTGCGTAAGAAGTGGTGTATGTTTAAAACTCAGTGCAAAAATATGATGATTACTGTCAGACTAAATGATGCAAAGATGCAAACAATAATTTATCTACAATAGTAGCTGTCATGAGATGCAGGACACATGCAGGACACAGCAAGGATGGTACAACTCTATTTTATTGTAGAGCATGGAAACATACATCTGCTAGCATTGATCTCACTAACTAACTGCGACACAGACAACCAGACATAAACCCCGCCCCCAATCTGGTGACGTCACTTCCTGCTCTCATCACATCTTCCCCCTTTTCAAAGGACAAAGCATACATTTTTGTTTCCATTTGAATATAACAAATAACAAGGTATAGAACAACAATTTTGTATAGAATATAACAAATAACAAGTTACAGAAAGTATAAACGACATGAATTACATCCTGACTTGAACATCGGGGTAGACTACCCTAGTCCACAGTGACCATGGGATTATTCTGCCCATACTTCCGGTCATTGTTCTAACTAAAGTTAATCCCGATATCGGGCCGGAAGTTTCACCACTCTTCCGCTTGATGTAACTCTACATGAACTGTCCTCTGATACGGAAGAAGGTGATTGAGAGTCCGCTGGAGGCAAAGACATATCCCCGCTGTGATCTTGCTGAGGGGAAGGCACCCCTTTATAAAACAGGGGATCCCACCGGCGGTGGTACTGAGACATCCAGTTACAAACTCTCAGGTACAGGCTGAAGATGTTTTCGGTTACGGCGTGTAACCGTCCCTCCATCAATAAGGACTACATAAGACCTTGGTTCTGGAGAGCGTCCAATTACCGTAGCAGGCGTCTTCCATTTCTTCTCATCATCCAGTTTAATTCTGACACTTTGCCCCTCATTCAGCTCCTGCAAGGGCCTCACAGAATGTCTCCTGTCGTAGAAGAAACGATAGTCCCTTTTTTGCCTCTTCATCCCTCCTAAGGACTTTGTCCCGAGGAATAGAGCTAATAGGCTGGAAGACACCCACAGAGGGTAATGTGGTGCGAATCTGGCGTCCTAGCATAAGCTGTGCCGGGCTAAACCCTGTGGCTTGAATGGGAGTCGCCCTATAGGACAAGAGGGCCAGGTACGGCTCAGATTGCTTTAAAATAAATTTTGTTGTTTGAACTGCCCTTTCAGCCATTCCGTTGGCCTGTGGGTAATGTGGACTTGACGTGGAATGAATAAAATGATATTCCCTGCTGAAAGAACTGAACTCTGTGGAAGCGAACTGCATTCCGTTATCACTCACCGGCTCCATTGGTATGCCCCACGGGGCGAACAAGCTCTTGAGACGAATGATAACGGCTTGACTTTGAATTTCATTCAAAGGTGCAATTTCCAAATACCTGGAATAGTAGTCGATCACGACTAAGAACATTTTCCCGTGCAGTTCGCACAAATCAGCAGCTATTTTCTGCCACGGGCCTGCATGCAGCGGAGTAGAAATCAAGGGCTCCCTTCTCTGAGTAGGCCGGCGTTCGCGGCAAAAGGCACATTTAGACACATGACTTGCAATTTCGGAGCTGATCCCAGGCCACCAAACAGCCGTAGCTGCCCTTTCTCTGCACTTTGTAATGCCTAAGTGGCCATCGTGAATCCTGTTTAACATCTCCTGCCTCATGCTGACAGGAATAACGATGCGATCCTGGAACAGCACCAACCCATCCAGCTCCGTTAGCTGCGACCTCTCTGACTGGTAAGAAGTTAAAGACATCCAGGCAGCCCGACTCTCGGGCCAACCTTCTTTTATGTACTTTATAACTTCTTGAAGGTCTGTATCTAAATATGTCTCTTTCTTTATTTCTTCTAGTTTCCTTGAAGAAATGGACTTTGAGGCCAGAACTGAATCTACATACACTTTCACATCCGATTCGGTTGAAGACTCTTCGGCAGCAGCCAGCGGGAGCCTGGATAGTGTATCTGCCACAACCATTTGTTTCCCCGGCACATGCACTGCCTGAACGTTGAAGCTGAGTAGTCTCATTAGAAGTCTCTGGCATCTTAAGGGTGTTTTGTCGATATCATAGGAGTTGATTAGAGGGACTAGTGGTTTATGGTCAGTCTCCAGACTAAATTTTTCTAAACCCACTAGGTAAAATTGAAAGCGCTCACAGGCCCAAACTGCAGACAGGCACTCTTTCTCAATTTGAGCGTATTTTGACTCAGCAGCTGTCAGTGTACGGGAACAGTAGGCGATGGGCTGTAGTTTATTTTCATTTAACTGCAGGAGGGCGGCCCCTAACCCAAAACTGCTCACATCAGCACTAACCACAGTCTTTTTCGAAGGGCCGTAGAACCCCAGCACTGGGGCAGACCCCAGCAGGGACTTGGCCTGCATAAAAGATTCTTCCTGTGAAGGTCCCCAGACCCAGGCAACATCTTTCTTTAGCAACTCTGTGATAGGGTGTAATACTGTGGATAAATCTGGAAGGAACCTACCCACATAATTTACAAGGCCCAATATTTGTCTCAGCTCATGTACATCAGAAGGACTTTTCATCTGTTCTATAGCACAAATTTTCTCGAGGTCTGGGTTGATGCCATCTCCATTGATGATATGCCCAAAGTAACATAACTCAGCTTTTCTAAAATGGCATTTTTCCTTATTTAGCTTCAGCCCAGAATCTCTGATACTCTGCAGTACACAGCTCAATTGCTGATCGTGTTCCTCCAAAGTAGACCCAAACACTAAGATGTCGTCCATGACGACTGCCGTGCCCACGTGGTCTCTTAGGAGAGAACTCATTTCTCTTTGAAAGATTTCCGGAGCAGAGGATATCCCGAAGGGGAGTCTGCAGAAGCAAAACCAACCTACCGGTGTAATAAAGGTAGTTAGTTTGCGGCACTTTGGATCTAGAGGAATCTGCCAGAAGCCACTAGAAGCATCCAATGTAGAGAAGAACTTTGCCCCAGCCAATTTCGGAGCTATGTCTTCCAGTGTTGGCAGCACATATCTCTCTCTCTCTTCACTGCCTCATTCAACCTTTTCAAGTCTACGCAAATGCGCACCTTCCCGTTTTTCTATGCAACAGGTACAATGGGGGTACACCAGTCAGTTGCTTCAACAACCTCCTCAATAACCCCCATATTCTTCATGCGCACAAGCTCCTTCTCCACTTGAGGCATGAGCGGGAATGGAATTCTACGGGGAGTAGTAATGCTGTATGGGACTGCGTCACCTTTAAGTGATATTCGGACTGGCTTGCAATTCAGTAGGCCCAATTCACCTAACATATCTTCTGAAATCTCATTCACTCTGGCTACTAGGCCCAGACCACAGGCTGCTTTTCTGCTCAATAAATTGTTAACACACTGACCTCGAATCACATGCACCCACATGGTGAATTTCCTTCGCTTATACTCGCAGCTGGCAAGAAATTTCCCCGCACAATTTATGCGGCCACTAGGACTATGGACTTTTGTAGTAACCTTCACCAGCTGGGGCTGTCGAGGCAGTTTTATGAATGCTGCAAGGGACATTACAGTGATGTCAGCTCCTGTGTCAATCTTAAAGGCAACTTTGGCTCCCATTACAGTAAGAGTAACCTTCCAATCTTCCTCTGAACCCGGCCGTTCATCAACAAACCCTACAAAGGACACCTCTTGACCCTCCTGGTCGCTATCCACCTGCATCTCCTTAATATATTCAGTTTTACACACCACTTCAAAATGGCCCATCTTGTTACATTTTCTACATCTTTTGTCTTTAGCAGGGCATATGACACTCTGATCATGGGCACGGTTGCACCGTGTGCATCGGGAATGCTGCGCCCATCCACTTCTGGGCCTATCTGCTGCCCTAGGTCTACCGCTCACACTGTGCTTTTCACTGGCAGCTCTCCTGAACTGCTGCACTTCATCCACAATACTCTCAGACCTCAGATCAGCACTTTGCTTTTTCACCAGTTCACTCTGGCGGGCCATCCTAATAGCCCCATCTAATTTTAAATCAGACTCTAACTGCAGCTTCAGTGAGACTTCAGCATCTGCAATCCCAATAACTATTCTGTCTCTGATTTGTTCCTCTTTAGCAACACCAAACTCACAGAATTCAACTAATTCATACAGGCTGCGCACAAATGACTCCACAGATTCTCCCACATGCTGATTACGTTTGTGAAAACAAGCTCTCATGAATCACATTTCTTTTGGGCACAAAGTGGGCACTGAGTTTATCCATAACTATTTCAAAGTCAAATTCTTCCCCTTCTTGGAAAGTAAAAACATTGAACACTGGCTCCACATCTTTCCCCATAGAGTATAAAAGAGAATTAACTTGTACTTCACCACTCTCCTTGTCCAGTTTAGAAGCGATCCTGAAGCGCTGAAACCGCTGACGCCATGTGGGCCAAGCTGCAGGCTGAGAGAAATCAGGTGGGGTAAACTTTGACATTGTCATCGATCAGGAACAGAAGCGGAGGCAAGAACTTCTGACACCATGTCATGAGATGCAGGACATATGCAGGACACAGCAAGGATGGTACAATTCTATTTTATTGTAGAGCATGGAAACATACATCTGCTAGCATTGATCTCACTAACTAACTGCGACACAGACAACCGGACCTAAGCCCTGCCCCCAATCTGGTGACGTAACTTCCTGCTCTCATCACAGTAGCACAGCTCTAGTGTGGAGGAGCTGTTTGTAAGTGTTTTTTATTCTTATTTATGGCAGTTTAAATGTCCCCTTTAACTTGTGTCACACATGCCCCAGCTCAGCTGTAGCCTCCAAATCTCTTGGAGGGGACATTTCCAGGGACAAAAAAAATCCAGGGACATACAACAAAATCCAGGGACTGTCCCTGGAAATCAGGGAATGTTGGCAACTATGGTCCTTTGACTTACAAGGAAGTGTGCATCTGGCATGTGCAGCACAGTCATGTTATTTACCTGCTCAGATTAATAAAGTTTACTATAAAATCTCATGAGGATACAGTAAAGCAAACTGTGACATCAGCGCTGGTTGACTTTTGCAACATTTAGCTGACAGCAGCTGAAGTATAGCTGTACACAGAGCACTTACTGTTGTGAGCTGAAGAAATGTTGAGGTAAAATATCTTTCCATTTACATAGAGATGCTCATATTATATTTTCTTGTCAGCTTTTTACAGTTTTGCTGCATCACTTTCAAATAATTTAGCATGTAGCTATTATGCCCCTTTAAATGGATGTTAACAATGTTGTAAAAAAAGCACTAGGCAGTTGCTTATACTTAATATAAATAATTGCAATGTATATTATTAATCTATTTAAATAGATTTTCCCTTTTATCTATTTTTTACACTACATTTGTGCTTCCTAACACAGCCCTACAAGGAGGAGGAGCCTTTGCAGGAAGGTTTATCTTAGCCTGATGTGATAAAACTTCTAGTAAATAGACCAGATAACAGGGAGTCAGATTTGCTCTAAAAACGTAGGTTTAGAAATTCTCTGCTCTTATCACACTGGGGGCAGATGCTACACTGAGAAATTCTCAATGCTGATTTTGTAAGAAAACAAGATATTTGCTGTTTTTTTAAACAATCTTTTTATTTTTATATTCACTTTGTTTTAACATATTTGTTTTTACCAAGGGAGCACTGTTTAAGATCTCTTTAATATACAAGGGGTTACTCGTGTAATTAGAGTCTATAAGAACGGTTCACAGGCACATTAAAGACAATTTTTTTTAACTGTATCTTTGATTTTGTGACTAAATTTCTTTTTCATAATACAGTAGTTTTATTCCCACCAATCCCCCTGAACCTAAAGGATCTCCCAGTCATGTAATGTGCTGTTTGCACCTAGTAATTTTATTAAAATCTAAGCAAAAACGGTTTTACAGAACAAGACCTTATGTAGCTAACCGTGAACTGCGCTGCACAAGAACATTCCGTTCAAGATGCTCATGAAGCAGATGTTGCTGGTTAATGACATTTAATGTGCAACAAAGAAATGTTCTGATATAAAACTCTTTTTTTAAGGCAAACCTTGGTCCAAAATATCTTCTGCAATAGCTTATGTGTAATAAAATGCTTTTTCTGTCCTCAGTTAAATACATATTGTAAAAATAGTTTAACACTGTCATCTTATTAGCAAAATGTTCATTGTTTTGCAATCCAAGGACACACACCCATGTGCCAATGACAAGAGGCATAGCCAACATCAGCCCCCCCCCCAGAAGAGCATATCAGCTCCTGAGCCTACCTAGGTATGTTTTTCAACAAAGGATATTTCATAATAGAAGCAAATTGAAAAGTATTTAACATTGTGTTCTTTATCTGAATCATGGAAAGTTAAATTACTACATAATAATGACTTTAAGTAATTTTATAATGAATGTGTTTACATCTCCAAACACTATGTTGCCACCATAAAAGAACACGTTCAGTCTGTGTACACATTTCACAGTTTAAAAGTGTCATTAGAGCTACAGTTTTACATTTGTATTAAAATAAATCTGATGTGAACTGAGCATGTGACAACAAGATGAGTGAGAGACTCTTGAACTTAGAATTAAAAAATGGATTTGCATGTTCTGCAAGCACGTGCCACTCAGGGTGCAGTCTGTTTTAGCTCCCTAAGCCTATCACTGGTAAGAAATATCCTGTAGTATATCAGTCTGGCCCTGACAAAAGACAGTCCAGCCCTGAGATGCCAGGCAAGTCTCAAATAAAAACAAACCTCCTACATTTGGGCCTCATCAGTGAGGTGCAGTCGCATTTCTAGGGCTTGTAGACAAAAAGTCTGGTTTCCCCTTCTTAATCTTAGTTAGAACCCAGAAGTAATTTACATACAGAAAGAAAAGGGAGAGATGCAGTCAACTGAGAATTAGCTGGAAAAACGTCCCTGCTTGTTCATCAGGCCAGTACCACCCAGGGTGCAGCCACTTTTATCTCACTTTGCTTTTCACAGAGGAAACTATGGGGCCGAATTATCAAGCTATGAATGGAGCTTGATGCTCCCTTTTCCACGCAAGCTCACCGGAAACAAATTTAGAAGATAGACCTCAGCGCCTGATGAGAACCTATGGGCCTGGGGGTGGGTGACTCCTAGCTGTTACCCAGTGTGAGATACTAAAGAATGTGAGAGGATCCCAGGCGCCTACCGTAAGGAGGCTAGGTATGAATAATCAGATGTACCAGTGTGGCTAAAAATTATGTAATTTAATCAACGGTATAGCTAGATTAAGAACAATAAATACAAAGTAAAAACAAGTTACAGAATAAGCTTCATGGATCCATGATAAGAAATACTATGTAACAGATTAATAAAAAATATATAAAAACAATAATACAATACGTAATTGGTTCCAGCGGGATATAGAACAAAGCCAATATGTGGTACAAATCTCTTAGCTTCTAATAGTGATCTTGATAAATTAAACAGTGAAGTAATTCCTAAAAAACTAAATTCCAAACAGATAAAAGGGCATAAAAGTTGTGCAAATTCCGTTATAAAAAGTCAATGTGTTGTTCAAAAATAAAAATAAAAATAAAAATAATAGTCTATGTGATCCGGTGGTGGTTGAAAGCCTAAATCAGTGACAAAAGTCTAAAAATAATAACAGATGATCCGTGTATTAGATGAGTAGCAAATTGGTGCAGTTGTAGCTAATCCTTGTTGGAAACATTTAAAATAATTTTTAAATAATTCTTGTTGTTTTTTATTGTTTTTTATTTTTTATTATTATTTTTCATTTTTTCACTCTTTGGAATTTGTTTTTTTCATTTTTTTGGATACACATATATATTTTTTCAATTTTGGATTTCCATACATCACTCCTTGTTGTGAAGTTGCAATACTAAGGATTAGCTACAACTGCACCAATTTGCTACTCATCTAATACACGGATCATCTGTTATTATTTTTAGACTTTTGTCACTGATTTAGGCTTTCAACCACCACCGGATCACATAGACTATTATTTTTATTTTTATTTTTGAACATCACATTGACTTTTTATAACGGAATTTGCACAACTTTTATGCCCTTTTATCTGTTTGGAATTTAGTTTTTTTAGGAATTACTTCACTGTTTAATTTATCAAGATCACTATTAGAAGCTAAGAGATTTGTACCACATATTGGCTTTGTTCTATATCCCGCTGGAACCAATTACGTATTGTATTATTGTTTTTATATATTTTTTATTAATCTGTTACATAGTATTTCTTATCATGGATCCATGAAGCTTATTCTGTAACTTGTTTTTACTTTGTATTTATTGTTCTTAAGCTCACCGGAAACAGTCAGCATTTATCTATGTGCGGCGGACATTGACTGGTATTGTGGGTCTGGACTTTCCTTTTGGAGGGATATACTGCAGGAAATGTTCCTTTTGTCAAAGGCCCAAGTGGGATAAAAGAGACTGCACCCTAAGTGGGCACCATCTTATTAGGCAAGCTGAGCGCTTCTCTTTCCAGTTTTTGCAAACTCAGCATGGTCAAGATCATTAAAATTCTGTCCAATAGGTCAAATATGCTGAAAAATGCTAAATTCCTAACTAAGAAGCAGCAAAAGTGTGTGTGTATTATATAATATTTATATTATATATATAAAAACTAACGGCTAGATTTAGAGTTCTGTGGCCAAAGGGGTGCGTTAGCTACGCATGCTTTTTTCCCCCCGCACCTTTTAAATACCGCTGGTATTTAGAGTTCACAGAATGGCTGCGTTTTCAGTGCGTTAGGCTCCAAAAAGGGAGCGTAGAGCATAATTTAACACCACTGCAAATTCTATCAGCCAATCGGAATTAAGGTAGGAATATTCTGATTGGCTGATGGAATCAGCCAATCAGATTCAAGTTCAATCCGATTGGCTGATCCAATCAGCCAATCAGATTGAGCTCACATTCTATTGGCTGTTCCGATCAGCCAATAGAATGCAAGCTCAATCTGATTGGCTGATTCCATCAGCCAATCAGAATTTTCCTACCTTAATTCCGATTGGCTGATAGAATCCTATCAGCCAATTGGAATTCGAGGGACGCCATCTTGGATGACGTCATTTAAAGGAACCGTCATTCGGCGAGTAGGCGTCGCTTGAAGAGGTTGGATCCGCGTCGGCTGGGAAGAAGATGGCTCCGCTCCAGAAGAAAGAAGATTGAAGATGCGGCTTGATAGAAGACTTCATCCCGATGATGGACTTCCAACTTCAGCCCGATGATGGAGTTCTTCAGCCGCCGCTTGGATCAAGACTTCGGACCCTCTTCTGGACCGATCGGTGAACCCGGTGAGGTGAAGACAAGGTAGGGAGATCTTCAGGGGCTTAGTGTTAGGTTTATTTAAGGGGGGTTTGGGTTAGATTAGGGGTATGTGGGTGGTGGGTTGTAATGTTGGGGGGGGTATTGTATGGTTTTTTTTTACAGGCAAAAGAGCTGAATTCTTTGGGGCATGCCCCGCAAAGGGCCCTTTTCAGGGCTGGTAAGGTAAAAGAGCTTTGAACTTTTTTAATTTAGAATAGGGTAGGGCTTTTTTTTATTTTGGGGGGCTTTGATATTTTATTAGGGGGCTTAGAGTAGGTGTAATTAGTTTAAAATTGTTGTAATATTTTTCTAATGTTTGTAAATATTTTTTTATTTTTTGTAACTTAGTTCTTTTTTATTTTTTGTACTTTAGTTAGTTTATTTAATTGTATTTATTTGTAGGTATTGTATTTAATTAATTTATTGATAGTGTAGTGTTAGGTTTAATTGTAGATAATTGTAGGTATTTTATTTAATTAATTTATTGATAGTGTAGTGTTAGGTTTAATTGTAGATCATTTTAGATAGTTTATTTAATTAATTTATTGATAGTGTAGTGTTAGGTTTAATTGTAACTTAGGTTAGGATTTATTTTACAGGTAATTTTGTAATTATTTTAACTAGGTAACTATTAAATAGTTATTAACTATTTAATAGCTATTGTACCTGGTTAATATAATTACAAAGTTGCCTGTAAAATAAATATTAATCCTAAAATAGCTACAATATAATTATAATTTATATTGTAGCTATATTAGGGTTTATTTTACAGGTAAGTATTTAGCTTTAAATAGGAATAATTTATTTAATAAGAGTTAATTTATTTAGTTAGATTTAAATTATATTTAACTTAGGGGGGGTGTTAGTGTTAGGGTTAGACTTAGCTTTAGGGGTTAAAAAATTTATTATAGTAGCGGTGAGCTCTGGTCGGCAGATTAGGGGTTAATGCTTGAAGTTAGGTGTCGATGATGTTAGGGAGGGCAGATTAGGGGTTAATACTATTTATTATAGTGTTATTGAGGCAGGAGTGAGGCGGATTAGGGGTTAATAACTTTATTATAGTAGCGGTGAGGTCCGCTCGGCAGATTAGGGATTAATAAGTGTAGGTAGGTGGCGGCGACATTGGGGGGGGGCAGATTAGGGGTTGATAAATATAATATAGGTGTCGGCGGTATTAGGGGCAGCAGATTAGGGGTACATAGGGATAATTTAGCTGGCGGCTGTGTACGGAGCAGCAGATTAGGGGTTAAAAAATTTAATAGAGTGGCGGCGATGTGGGGGGACCTCGGTTTAGGGGTACATAGGTAGTTTATGGGTGTTAGTGTACTTTAGAGCACAGTAGTTAAGAGCTTTATAAACCGGCGTTAGCCCAGAAAGCTCTTAACTCCTGTTTTTTTTCTGCGGCTGGAGTTTTGTCGTTAGATTTCTAACGCTCACTTCAGCCACGACTCTAAATACCGGCGTTAGAAAGATCCCATTGAAAAGATAGGATACGCAATTGACGTAAGGGGATCTGCGGTATGGAAAAGTCGCGGCTGCAAAGTGAGCGTTAGACCCTTTCCTGACTGACTCTAAATACCAGAGGGCGGTAAAAACCAGCGTTAGGAGCCTCTAACGCTGGTTTTGACGGCTACCGCCCAACTCTAAATCTAGCCGATAGTTAAATAGAGGTTTATTTATTAATAATAATAGTAGTTAGTTGGCATATTAAACAGGTCTTCACCCTCATGGAGACCCATCACATAAATGTCATAACTGCCCACCTAAGGAGCCGGATTCAAGTTGGTGAGTACCAACTTTTTCGGTTTAGCGTTAGGGATTGTTTGGGGTGTATTGTTTAGTTTAGGGGTTAAGTAGTTTTGGGAGCTTATTGTGGTGCAAGATTATGTTGGGTTAGGGGTTAATAGGTATGTTTATTAGGTTTGGTGATATATTTAAAAGGGATCTTTTACTTTTCATCGTCAATATAGGTGATGATGCTGCTTGTAATATATCGTCAGCATCACCAACCATTGCAATGTAAAGTAAAATGCCTCTTAGTGATGCTGCCTTTAAACACTAATGTCAGCTGATTGGAATATTTCACCGCCTTTCTAGACATGGCGACGGATCCCTTTTGCATATCTTGCAGCCTTGTGGAACATTTGGGCCCTGAGACTGGCGGGGTCTTCTATTCCTCTCCTCTGGGACAATCTAGCACTGGATAACAGCAGGAATTCTTTTTACCCTCCTGAGTTTACAGTACTTGGCCAGTTGCTGCTGTGAGGATTCTTTGAACTTCTGGGATGAGGAGGGTAATTAAACTGTGAATGAATGAGCCCATATACTGTATGTGCTCTTCATGATCTAAGCCTTGATGTGTTCCTAGAAGGATAAACCTGTTATTATTATGATATAACTGAGTATCTTACTCACATTAATTTGAGTAAAAGGGGAATCAAATAGAAAATGTTGAGTTCTTGACAGGTTTAGTGTATAGCCTATTTTTGATATCTAAGGGGGATATTTATCAAGCCGTCAACCTGAAATACGCTGGAATTCCGCAATGTAATTGTGGCGAGCTTGAATTGACCTAGTTATCAAAGCCTACAGACTGGCAAAATTTGAAATCTGTGACGTAACATACGATCCGCCGGTCTCAATCTGACACAGATCGATGCTTACGTCATTACAGATGTTCCGAATACACATTCGGCATTATTTGACACTTTTTCAAAGTTATCAAATAGCTAACCAGTACTCTCGTGGCTATTCCGGCCCAGCGTACCTGGAGGCCGCGGATGCCATAGGAATCAATGGGAGTCTGAAAGCAGCCAAAGCTTATGTTCAATGCTGCCAGATATCCCATTGATTTCTATGGCAGAAAACCAGTAACGTTTACACCTAACACCCCAACATAAGCCCTGAGTCTAAACACCCCTAATCTGCCGTCCGACATCGCCACAACCTAAATAAAATGTATTAACCCCTATCCCGCCGCTCCCGGACCCCACCGCAGCTAAATAAAAGTATTAACCCCTATCCACCACTCCCGGACCCCACCACAGCTAAATAAAAGTATTAACCCCTAAACCCCTGGCCTCCCACATCACTACCACTTACTAAACCTATTAACCCCTAAACCGCCAGACCCCCACATTGCCATAAACTAAATTAAGCTATTAACCCCTTAACCTGACAACCCGCTAACTTTACATTAAAATTACAACATTCCTATCTTATAATAAATTTAAACTTACCTTTAGAATTAAATTAAACTATATTAAACTATTAATTCACCTACCCTAACTATTATACTAAAATTAAATTAAACTATATTAAACTATTAATTAAACTACCCTAACTATTATACTAAAATTAAATTAAACTGTATTAAACTATTAATTAACCTACCCTAACTATTATACTAAAAATAAATTAGGCTACCAAATAAATTGACTATATTATATATTTAAAAACCTAACCCTACTCAAATTATTTAAATCTACAATTAAAAGTTACTAAATTCATGTGGTGGGGGTGCCCAAAAATACGACCTATATGGGACAATCTTACACAATTATTTAAGAGAGTTCTAGATGACTCTTTCATACTCCCACCCGCGAAGGCCTTATTACACATTCACCTAGACAAGTTAAATCACTCCAATAATAAATGGGTTAATATAGCATGCACAGCTACTAGAATTTGTATAGCCAGGAAATGGAAGGTGGGGGCCCCAGAGTGGAGTGAGGTACTGGATAAAATTGAAGACATATATCATATGTCTGAAGCAGCAGCTTGGATGCAAGGTACTTCAGAAAACTTTCTTAAAATTTGGTCCTCTTGGATTCTAAATAAATAGAGGGGGTCGGGGACACCTGTTACAATTACTTCCACATAAGGATGATACTTTTAAGCTAAACATCTTAACAGATAGTTCACACTTTTATTTGTCTGGAGGAACATGCTTTAAAGATTTTCCTAACAATAACGACACTGCTCGATAGGAAAGGTTCACAGTTGAAAGTTTTATTCAGTTATAAAAAGTTTATTGTTGGGGGGGGAAATAGAAAAGGGGAAGTGGGAGGAAATAGAAAGGAAGGAGAAAATGCAATGATCAACGTGTATTGTTTATTTTTCCTTTCATCCTAGTGTGGATGAGAGATACTATGCAATTGAACTGATACATGTTGTAATATTACGATGTTTTTGATGTGAAACATTAATAAAAAATATTTCAACTAAAAGTTACTAAATTACAAAAAAATAAACACTAAGTTACAAAAAATAAAAAACACTAAGTTACAAAAAATAAAAAACCACAGTATCAAAAATAAAAAGAAATTACACCTAATCTACTAGCACTATCAAAATAAACCCCCCCCCCCCAAATAAATCCCCCCCCCAGCCTACAATAAACTACCAATGGCCCTTAAAAGGTCCTTTTGCGGGGCATTGCCCCAAAGAAATCAGCTCTTTTATCTGTAAAAAAATACAAACACCCCCCCAACAGTAAAACCCACCACCTACAAAACCAACCCCCCAAATAAAAACCCTATCTAAAAAACCTAAGCTCCCCATTGCCCTGAAAAGGGCATTTGTATGGGCATTGCCCTTAAAAGGGCACTTAACTCTTTTACTGCCCAGACCCTACTCTAAAAATAAAACTCACCCAAAAAACCCTTAAAAAAACCTAACACTAACGCCCGACGATTCACTTACAGTTTTTGAAGTTCTGCTTGAAGGATCCATCCAGCCGGCGAAGTCTTCATCCATGTGGCCTCTTCTATCTTCATCCATCCGGCTCCAATCAGCCAATAGGATTGAGCTCTCATCCTATTGGCTAATTGGAACAGCCAATAGGGTGAGAGCTGCTCAGATCCTATTGGCTGATTGGAACAGCCAATAGGATTTTAGCGGCTCTAATCCTATTGGCTGTTTGGAACCTTTCAGCCAATAGGAATGAACGGGACGCCATCTTGGATGACGTCACTTGCATTCAAGATCCAGTTTACGGAGGAGACCGTATTGAAGAGGAGCTCCTCGTTGGATGTCTTCAGGATGGACGCGCTCCATGCCGGATGTCTTCAGGATGGACCTGCTCCTCACCAGATGGATGAAGATAGAAGAGGCCGCATGGATGAAGACTTCGCCGGCTGGATGGATCCTTCAAGCGGCACTTCAAAAACTGTAAGTGGATCGTCGGGGGTTAGTGTTAGGTTTTTTTAAGGGTTTTTTGTGTGGGTTTTATTTTTAGAGTAGGGTCTGGGCAGTAAAAGAGCTAAATGCCCTTTTAAGAGCAATGACAATACAAATGCCCTTTTCAGGGCAATGGGGAGCTTAGGTTTTTTAGATAGGGGTTTTATGTATAACCTAACCATAACTGGACTCAATTGTGTGAGCTTTGCAATTAGGCTTAAAGATTTATCCATTAGATTTATTTACCCCGTTGGCTGTTGCATTTTATATATTTGGCCTATAGAACCTTATTATTACTATGGATCTCTATAATATATGATAGCTGTAGGCTAGAGAATTTGTGTCAGGGTTTTTTTCCCTGTTTTGTTTGCCATGAGCTGCTGACAGCCATTTTACTCACCTCTCTTGCTGACTCTGGTGCATACTGTGTGTTTCTGCTCATTTCCTGCACTTCCTTTTATGGCCAGACTGGTGTACATCATCCGTGTGAGACAGGATGCAGTCTCAGAATTGTGATGTTATCACTTATTATATAAAGGGCCTCTGATCAGTATGCTTTGCCCTTGCATTTTCTCAGACCTGTTTGTAAGAGCTCCTGTGTATTACCTGGCTGTTTGACGTCCCTTCTGGTTCCTGATCCCTGGCTTGTTCCTGACTCTGCTGTTCTCCTTGTTCCTGATTCCGGCTCGTCTGACTACTACTTTTGGCTCCTGACTCGGCTCATTTGACTATTCGCTTTGGCTCCTGACTCGGCTCGTCTTACTACCAGCTCTGGTTTTGATTCCTGGCTTGTTATTTGACTTGTGGACTTTTTATTATTTTTTGCTATTAATAAAGGTGTGATTATTTTTGCACTTCTTGTCTCAGTCTGATTCCTGACACCCTGACAATGTGTTTACAGCTTCCATACACTTGAATATGTTTATGCAGGTCTCTCCAAATACAACTGTTTACTATACAGCTCAACATAACATTTTAGAGATCCATGAGAGGTCCTCACTTACTGTCACGCTCAGCTGCTGGGAAGCTCTGCAGTCCTCTCTGTGTGCTTGATTGACAGGTGTCTGAGCCACCCCTTCCTGATGATGTCACAACCAGGCTTTTTATTTCGGGCTTCCTGTTTCTCCAGTGCCCGTTTGTTTGTTTAACTTTGTGGCTTCTGTGGTGAATTCACTGTGGAATCTCTCTAACTGCTGCTTTTCTGTTGCCAATCTCTTCAAGGACTTACTATGCTGGATTAACCTTCAACCTCCTGATTACCTGTCTCCAAACAATGCAAGTACTGTTTGTTTTGTGAAACTTTCAAACTGCCTGATTACTTGTTGCATACTCTGCAAAGACTGTCTGCACAGTGTTAAACCTCAAACTACCTGATTATATGTTGTTAACTCTGCAAGTTCTGACTACACAGTGTTAACCCTCAAACTGCCTGATTACCTGTTGCATACTCTGCAAAGACTATCTACACAGTGTTAACCTCAAACTGTCTGTTTACCTATTGCATACTCTGCAAAGACTGTCTACACAGTGTTAACCCTCAAACTGCCTGATTACTTGTTGCATACTCTGCAAAGACTATCTACACAGTGTTAACCCTCAAACTGCCTGATTACTTGTTGCATACTCTGCAAAGACTGTCTGCACAGTGTTAACCCTCAAACTACCTGATTACATGTTGTTAACTCTGCAAGTTCTGACTACACCGTGTTAACCCTCAAACTGCCTGATTACCTGTTGCATACTCTGCAAAGACTATCTACACAGTGTTTACCCTCAAACTGCCTGATAACAAATCACCTACTCCTGCATTATTTACTGTTTCCTGTTTTACCCTTCTTCTGTCTGAGTATAAGTGGACTATCCCTGCTCTCCTGATTCTGGGGAAGACATTTCCTGAAACCAGTTCCTTATTCAGAAGTCTATCTGGCTGATATCTTGAATTACTTTGGGCACAGGCTAACCCTGCTCCATATCATGAGTAAATTGTTTTTTGGAGGTTGTCGTGGGGTCACGTCCTGGATTAAACTCAGAGTGTAAGGGTGTTGATTAAGTTCGCCCTAGCATTTGGGTCTTCTTCTAGACATTTCCTAACCTGACACTTACTACTTGGGGATAACACTTGACTGCTGGTCAATTATCTTCAAAGGGGATATATAGCTCTCTCTATATATATAGTTCTAAAAAATGTCAAAATGAGGTACAACACTGTTTACTTAATGTTTTTATACAGAATACTATTATTTTTTTGAGTGACATTATTATATTCTAGTATATTATCTCATCCTGCAAACACATTTACAGAATGTCATATCTTGCAACACTTACCATAACTTTTGTACATTTTGCTGCATGGTAAGTCTGAAAATTGAATGGTTTTGAACTCTACTGTTCAGTGATGCATGCAATATACGCTAACCTTTCTTTATACCGTTTCCTCTCCTCCATTGATATCCCCTTGAACCCCCTTAGCATGTAAGCCTAAGAGCCATGCTGTTTGTAGATCACCTTCTTTAAAGCTGACTACAACAGTGTGACTCTTGGCAGGGCCCTCTACCCGTCTGATCCCTATAAATGTTTCTTTGTATTTATCCTATGTTTATAGCGTAGCAGAATCTGTTGGCGCTCTACAAATAACCGATAATAATAATCATAATTTTCTTCATATTAGCAAAACCAAACAGGGCATCAAGGTCTCAAGCGATGCCATAAAGGACAAGAGGACATGTATCAAGGCTAGTTTTAAACAGTTTGCCAAAGTGTTGTTGACTATTCATATATACTTCACAAATTTACAAGCTGCAATCTTTGGAGCTTTTAGATCTGTAATAGAGGAATAAGCAAAGAGGATTAGACCCTACCCTATATATATATTCTTATAGTCCTAATTCAAGGGCCACTTACGAGATATTTAGCTCCAAAAATGGAATTGTTCATTTTGGTCACAAACATAATCTTCATATATCCAGCTAAGTTCCATACTTCAGGTGATATGGGCCATTAGCGGGTTCATACCAGACCTTGTTCTTACTACTTACTATATAGTAGATGATGGGTTATTTAACATTATAAGAGAACTTCATTTTTATTATTCTTTACAAGCCCAAGGCAGACTCCCTTAGCTTTGTATTACAAGACCCATAGTACTTTTCCGCCAACTCGCTCCCCCCTTAGATAAGGCTTACTAGGTAAGCACAGGAAAATGCATCCCTAGAAAATCCTATTATTATTCTCTCCCCCCACTGAAATCCCCCACAGCTCAACATAACATTTTAGAGATCCATGAGAGGTCCTCATTTACTACTTTGGGATAACAATTCACTAGCCGGTCAATTATCTTCAAAGGGAATATATAGCTCTATTTATATAGTTCTAAAAAATGTAAAAATGAGGTAGAGCACTGTTTACTTAATGTTTTTATACAGAATACAGGTGGCCCTCGGTTTACAATGGTTCAATTTACACCTTTTCAGAATAACAACCTTTTTTTCCAGTCATGTGACTGCTATTGAAAAGCATTGAGAAGCAGTGCATTTATTAAAATAGCCAGTAGGTAGAGCTGTTCGCTTGTGTTGCAGCAAAGCCAAGCAAGCTGAAATTAATCAGACCTGAGCTATCGAGCAGATTTCAAAGGAACAAGATCTTCCTATCTATAAATCAGTCCAGATTGGAATGCATAGAAAGAACTGTTTGCAGAAAAATGCAAGTGAAGTCTGTATTGTGTGATTATTTTATTATGTTTATAATGCTGTTTAGCAAATGTTTTTGTTCATTTCACTTAGTTTAATTATATATTCTGTGTTGTGTGATTATCTTATTAGGTTTATAACACTGTTTAGCATTTAAAGTCTTCATTTCAAAGTTTTAAAAATAATGTATTAGGTGTTACTTATGACAATTTTGAGAGGGGCCTGGAACCTAACTCCCTCACTTCCCATTGACTTACATTATAAACTGGGTTTCAATTTACAACGGTTTCGATTTACAACCATTCCTTCTGGAACCTAACCCCGGCGTAAACTGAGGGCTACCTGTACTATTATTTTTTTGAGGGACATTACAATATTTTAGTATATTATCTCATCCTGCAAACACATTAACAGAATGTCATATCTTGCAACACTTACCATAACTTTTGTACATATTGCTGCATGGTAAGTCTGAAAATTGAATGGTTTTGACTGTTTATATTTTCTCCAGTACCTCAATAAAAAATTAAATAAATAAAAAAAAATTATATTTGTTAGGAATTGTTAACATGACCAGCGCCATCTTGTTCTTATCTGCCATTTTGTCTTAGACATCCATCTTGTCTAACTAACAGTTATTATAGCAGCTATTCTGTAGTGGGAAAGGATATATTTGTTATTAGTTTCTGTAGAGCTAGTTTGACCTTGCAGATGTTTTGGGCAAGGTGCCTGGAAGTTGCTATCTCTATAAGATGCCCATATAGCCTTGCTTTGGGCCTAGATGCATTTGTCATTATGGCTATAGAAATATTGCTTCTCAAAACTGTATTTTACCTAATTATAATAATGAGCTTGTATTTTTCCTGACAAACACTGTGTAAGATGACGCAGTCATAACGTGTGATCATGTTAACCCTGTATGCTGTAACTGTCGCCTATAAGACGTGCTGTTCATCTTTCAATAAAGGAGAATAGTTTTAGACTCATTGTTGCATGGTCTGAGTGCTGTTCTCTGGATATCCTAATCAAATAATATATTCATTTCCAGCTGATATGGTGTGTTCCAGGCCAAGCTTTGACTGACACACTCCCCCCCCTGAAAACAACATCTAACAATTCTGGTGTCAGCCCGTGGGATTCGCACTGGGTAAGTAGATGAGTGTTTTTTACTCTACTTTTCCCTCTGTGAATCTGAACCTAAATTTATTCTTATAATAGGTGTTGGTTATATATGATAAAGGGTTAAGGGGTTCCTGCAGTAAAGAAGCAGTTTTTTTTTTATGAGGTTTTTAGTCCTGCCGGCATTTGTGATAACCCCCTCTAGACAGGTTTATAGTCCTGTGCTAGTTTAGACAGGTGTGCAGTCCTGTCTGGTGAAGCGCGCAGAAAAAGGTTAGCATGCATTCGACGGGAGGTTTAAGTCCCCCGTGCAAGTTGGAATCGCTATGTTGTGGTGAGTTTGAGTCTCATCTGTGTTGAAGTTTTCCCTATACATTCCTATAGTAGAGTTTTTGTTACCTATCACTGGATTTGAATTGATATTTGGTGCTTTTGCTTGCTTGCTTGCTTTTATTGCTATATGATTGTGCTGTGTTGTGCTGTGCTTAGAAGATATTAAGTGACTGTGCATTTTATCATTGCTGCTGCTATTTTGCTGCTATTATTGTGTTGTTAAAAAATGGGGTATGCTCATAGCAAAATATTGATAATAATGCATAGAGAAAAGGAGAATGTTATTGCATTTTTTACGTCTACAAAGGGGTTAACAGTTTAATTTCAAGGCAGGGAGCTGTGAATGCTGAAGTTTTCTCCTGCATTAAGAGAAGTTATGAGTAGAGAAAGGGGGGGGCAGTGCTGTGTAATGAGTGTTGCTCTGTCGGTTCTCACTGTGTCTTGTATGACGTGTAAAAGATTTACTCTAAACCAAAAGAAAATGTATTACTCTGTTTGTTTGTCTCAATCTGTGGGGAAAATGGCCATTCCTTGCAGATTTCAGACACTTTCAAATACATTTTGAATTTGGTGGAAAGTTAATCTTATTGTATTCTTAAATGTCTTTGGTATGTTATGAAATATGTTTTCCTGAAGGAAAGAGACTGTTAATGTGTTTTCTGTGTCACTAAGAGTTTAAAGTATGTTGAAATTGCTTTAGAAAAAATGGGAGTGAAATATTTGAGGTATGCGAGTTGATATGATTTTTGTGTACAATCGCTGCAAAAGAAAGCTGGCCTTGATGTTTGATGCAGGCAAGAGCTGTGTTAAGAAATTTGACGATGTAATGATTTGCTTGTTATTGCTGTAACATTATTTTAAAGTTATATGTATGTTCTTAATGATGTGTGTTATTAATAGCAGTTTTTTAGTTTTAAGTGATATTTGTTGTATGTAAATAAAGACTGTCCACCTGTTGCGGTGTATAAATATATTGTTTTTGCAAGTGAACTAATTAATGGATTTGTGAATTTGTGTGACTCGGTCACGTTTTGGTAAATGAAAAAAGATTAACAGGTTAATTCAAGTATGTTGTATTTGCAATATTTGTGCAAGGAGTTAGTGAAAAAGATAAAATAAGGTTATAAGCTGTATATTATTAAATTTATCTAAAATTATTTGAGTCTGTTTCTATTGCAAGTAAATTAATTCAGTAGACGTTTTAATATAAATGGGTATTACTTATGCTGTGATGGCTCTCATTTAAATATGCAGGTCATGATACAGTAAAGAAGTAGAATTTTTATGGTAAATAATACAAGTTTCCTAATCATGGCTAGGGTATACATGTTATAAATGGTCAGCCCTTATGGGGACAGTACACTGTAAAATTGGAGCTCAGGGCTTAGACAGAGCAATGGAAAATTGTCATTTTATTACTTAAAGGACCAGTTCACTCATGGGAAAGGAGTTCCTGAGCAGCAATAACACTGTATTAACAAGTAAAGGAGATAAAACATAAATGTAGTAGCTTGCAAAATATATATTTTTTTAAATCTGCTGTTTAGATAGCAGACAGTTATGCAGTGTAAATCAATTCTCTCTGTAAGGCAAACTGAACTGATGCAATCTTTGTGTTGCGATCTGTGAGACTAGCGAAGAAAAAAAAAAAAAGAAAAGAAGAGAAAATATTTAAAGGGGTACAGGCAAACTGATATAAAATCTGAGATTTTAAAGAAATATTTGCAGAGAAAGAAGATGAGGTTTATTGTAAGCCAAACACTAGTATATTTAACTATGTCAGCAGTTTCTATTAAAGATAATTTTTAATTTGGGTAAAATGTCCCTTTAACTATCCTGCACCCCACTGTGAGTGTGTTTTTTTATGCTGGCTGTGTTTGCTTAGGCTATTCAATGGACGTCAGTATACATGTTTATTATAAGTGAGGACAGTGGATCATTGGGAACAATTTAAAGGGGAAATGTTTGGACAAACTGTATTTTAATCTATTAGTGTACATTCTTATTATTCTTTTTAGAAAGCTCATTTTTTGTTATATACAATTGTTATATTTAGCTAGAGAGCTGCAAAATGGTGAATATCATATTATATAAAAAAAAGTTAAATCAAATAATTGTGTATTTAGTAAAATCTTGGTTATGTAAAAGTATAGACTGGATTCCAGAGCTTTTCACAAATTATTTGTGCCACACATGATTTATTTAACAGTGGATTTGCATGGTGCATGCAAGCAGGGGCTACATAGAACAGTGGCTGTACAATTATTATCTGACCTTTCCCAAAATATAGTACTTAGGGTGTTTGTGTGTTCCTTTGTAAATTTATGGTTAGGGATTTTATTTGTAAATATGCAAATGGAGTTTATTGATCTTCTGCAGTGATTGCATTATTAGTATGATCTCATAGTATTGTGCATGGTAGAATTTGCAGAATCTAGGGTATAGACGGTTGTTATAGGATTTTAATTATTTGTAGTGTTTTGTGAGTGCTGTGTTTCAGTGCTGTGTAAATATATGTGTTGAATTTCAGGTTAATTCTGGTTGTTAAAACTTTGTGTCAGCTGTTATTGTTTTGTTTTGTGGGAAGGACAGGTGGTTTTAAGTGTTTTCTAAGAGAATGTTATGTTTTTATTTTTAGTGAATGTGTGTGGAAGGGTGCTGCATGAGTGGAATATTGAATATTGAGGTGTATTTGATTTTGTCTAATGTTAAGAATAGTATTCTACATGCATGAGTGGAGTGCATGAATTGTCTTTTAGTTTTCTGTTATCTTGTGTTTGCATGACACATAGGGTGTTTCACGTAAACAAAGGGGGAAGTATTGATGAGTATCTTTATGTGATTTGGGTGATTATTTTAAGTAAGTAAATGAACCTAAAATGTTTTTATTTTTCTATTTTGTTCTTAACACAATATTTGTATTTGCAGGATGAGATCATGAAGCTGTATCCAGAGATTAAAGACACTAACTGAATTATTTTTGAGTTTTTCATATTTAGGTAAAATCTGTACAGATAAAATTCCATAGTGCACTCTCAAAAAGATTGAAGATTGAATGAAAGTAAACCTTTTAAAGAGAAAAAATGAAGATAAAAGACCTTTTGTCAAGCTTGTTTTAACCACCATACTGCAGTAAAAGTTGCTGAACTATCTTTGGATCCATTCTTTACTTTGCCTGCTTGTACCAGCCCCAGAACTGGACTCTCGGTAATCTAGGACTGTTTCCTATGATGTGTGTCTTAAGAACATAAAGACTATCCTTCTCTGGACTGTGCCTTGCCTGTTGGAATTGAGGACCTGTTACGCTGTTACAGAGTCAACAACAATTAAATTAGGGGAGTATTGTTTTAACTTGTTTACTTATATTGCTTGTTTTGTATGCTCTTGTATTTGTGTTATTTTGTTGATCATATTAGTTATAAGAAATCATATAGTTTGGTCTGCAGAGAAGCATGCCTTATTTGTATTAGTGCACATTGTAGTTTATTTACTTAAACAAAGTAACCCTTTAGATAAGTGTAACTCTAAACCTTGCAGCATTGTAACCTATTGAATGGCCCACTGAGTATAGAAAATATGTTTGCACCTTTATAGTTTAAAGAAAATGCTGCAATATATCAGAATATTTTAGACCCTTTACCCTTGTGGAACACAGTGAGGACATGTCTCAGCTAGCAATTTATATTAATTATACAGATAAATATTTATTTAGGGAGTAGCATAATTATATTATAGTTATATTGATGGTATATTTTCTACCTACCATTGCTCTTATTGGAGTTGTGTTACAAAAGCAAATGTATTTTTCCCTTTTATTAATTGGTATAGAATCTGCAATTTGAATTTTGTAATTCCAGATGTTTGTCAATGAAAGGAATCATCTTACCATAAATATGTGTTTACCTTTAAAAGATTTTGTAGCTTTAATGATGTTATGATTGTATTCTTTCCTCATACATGAGTGTGAGAGAATTTAGGTTGCATAAAATAATTAGTAAACGAGTAGTGTTTATATCAGATGAGATTGCTGACTATTAAGATCATAGTTGGAGAATTATAAACATTACAGATAGTAGCTTTGCAGAATAAAGCAACACTAGGTTCTTTTAATTTTTTGTAGTTCCAAGAGAAAGTGTGAAGAAAATTTTTTTATTGACTGTTTTATTTTTCATTTTTGTTGCAGGGCAGGCCTTAGCATAAGTTACTTAGCATAGCCATTCAGCCTCTTGATGAAGTCTAGCAGTTTTCACTTGCTTAGTATTCATGAAACATCATTTAAATTGTATAGAGAAGCTGTGAGTTATTCTCTGTAAAAGTTTCAATGTATTTAGTTTGTATTATATATCCACAATGTTTTCTTGTTTTTAAATGACATAGGATAAGTTAAGCTAAAGGAATTGTGATGCTTACAAAAAGGTGAAATAAGTTTTATTTGGAGACAATTGTGATTGTATCAGGGTGTGTACTCATCTTGTGCTGTTTTGTTTCCTTATTAGACTCCTTCTGACTCAAGTGTCTGCTTTCTATGAGGATCCACTGGCTTTCCTTGTCTACCCCATGAACAAACCATCGGACTTCCAGCATCTACCTGCAGAAGAACACTGGATAAGCACCCCTACTGCAAATGGACTATGGTATTGAAGCAGAGTGTCTGAGGAAGGTAGAGCGCTCTAAGAGGACAAAGACTGTTCTTAAAGTGATCAGAGGCTACCTAGAGACATTTGTGCTGTTCCCATGTCATGCTTCACTGTGGAGAATGTACAGAGCAAGAAACTGTTGGAAATATTGGGGGGCGCTAGCAATGCAGGTGGAGAAATAAAGATGCAGCGTTGTTTGCGGGTAGATAGGGGGCTGGTTGGGTCTTTGTGCAGATAGACCAGTAGTTTGAGGATGCTGGGAGGTAGACAGAGAGTATTGGAGAGGCCGCACCTATGTGCAGTGATAAACTGTGCCTTTTTGGCCTGTAAAATCATTATACCACTACTTGTGAATACATTTCTCTACAGTATTCTCACATAGATTCATGTTATACCAAAGTATCAGGCTTATATTGTTGTTAAAGTATTTACTTATTTTCTGTGCTTTTCTATTTTTATGTTATTCTGTTAGAATAAAAGGGTGGTATGTTAGGAATTGTTAGCATGACCAGCGCCATCTTGTTCATAGCTGTCATTTTGTCTTAGGCATCCATCTTGTCTAACTAACAGTTATTATAGCAGCTATTCTGTAGTGGGAAAGGATATATTTGTTATTAGTTTCTGTAGAACTAGTTTGGCCTTGCAGATATTTTGGGCAAGGTGCCTGGAAGTTGCTATCTCTATAAGATGCCCATATGGCCTTGCTTTGGGCCTAGATGCATTTGTTATTAAGGCTATAGAAATATTGCTTCTCAAAACTGTCTTTTACCTAATTATAATAATGAGCTTGTATTTTTCCTGACAAACACTGTGTAAGATGACGCAGTCATAACGTGTCATCATGTTAACCTTGTATGCTGTAACTGCCTATAAGACGTGTTGTTCAGTTTTCAATAAAGGAGAATAGTTTTAGACTCATTGCTGCGTGGTCTGAGTGCTGTTCTCTGGATATCCTAATCAAATAATATATTAATTTCCAGCTGATATGGTGTGTTCCAGGCCAAGCTTTGACTGATATGCTCCCCCCCCCGAAAACAACATCTAACAATTCTACTAATTCTCCTAATATAACTCTTCAAATACACCTCTTAAGATACTATAAGTAGAAAATTGTATAGAAACATACATTGGGGCATATTTATCAAGGTCTGGTGGACCTGATCCAACACTGCGGATCAGGTCCGCCAGACCTTGCTGAATACGGCGAGCAATACGCTCGCCATATTCAGCATTGCACCAGCAGCTCACAAGAGCTGCTGGTGCAACGCCGCCCCCTGCAGACTAGCGGCCAATAGGCCACCAGCAGGGGGTGTCAATCAACCTGATCGTACTCGATCGGGTTGTATTGTGGCGATGTCTGTCTGCCTGCTCAGAGCAGGTGGACAGGTTATGGATCAGCGGTCTTTGTGACCGCTGCTTCATAACTGCTGTTTCTGGCGAGCCTGCAGGCTCGCCAGAAACACGGGGCATCAAGCTCCATATGGAGCTTGATACATATGCCCCATTGAATATGTATTATATATTAGCAGATATGCAGTTACACACATGTCCAATATTAAATATATATACTCAGTTAAATTAAATAGGCCATATGACAATGACCAGATGTCTTATTGAAACATAAAATCATAAGTGTATTGTAAATGAACACTATATAAAAATATTTTAAAAGATATAGCTATTTTTTAACTCAAACAAAATTCCAGGATTTAAGGTCCTGTGCCACCAGTGGCCGAGGCCAGGTGATGCAGCCAGGGATAATCTAATTGGGGACGATTTAATTACCAATTACCCAAATGAGAGCTAAGTTCACACCCAGTATTGAATGATTCTAAAATGAAGGAGCAGCTATGGCACAGAATAAACTCCACACTATGCAAGGAAGAGGGACAGACTCACTCGGTTATCCAGAAACTCACACATTGTTTTGGACCTGCTGTTGGACAAGTATCTGGTGAATAGTCTGTACCCTATGCTGGAATTCTCTCTTGGGGAAAGAGAGATATAACTCTGTGACCTGTTACCCTGCTTGCAAAGTAGCGAATCCCTTAATGTATGACAATAGAGAAATTTTGGATACTGAAACTCTCAATATTAGTAATTAGTAACGTATAGCGGTTTAATGTATCCAAATCTCACAATATTACATTTTTGTGGAAAAGAGAGATTTTCACCTAGATTTAGAGTTTTGCATTAGAAGGGGTGCGTTAGCTACGCATGGTTTTTTCCCCCCGCACCTTTTAAACAACGCTGGTATTGAGAGTTCTCTGAAGGGCCGCGTTAGGCTCCAAAAAGGGAGCGTACAGGCATATTTACCGCCACTTCAACTCTCAATACCAGCGTTGCTTACGGACGTGGCAAGCTTCAAAAACGTGCTCGTGCATGATTCCCCCATAGGAAACAATGGGGAAGTTTGAGCTGAAAAAAAATCTAACACCTACAAAAAAGCAGCGTTCAGCTCCTAACGCAGCCCCATTATTTCCTATGGGGAAACATTTCCTAAGTCTGCACCTAACACCCTAAAATGAACCCCGAGTCTAAACACCCCTAACCTTACACTAATTAACCCCTAATCTGCCGCCCCCGCTATCGCTGATCCCTGCATTACACTTTTAACCCCTAATCTGCCGCTCCGGACACCGCCGCAACCTACATTATAGCTATGTACCCCTAATCTGCTGCCCCTAACATCGCCGACCCCTATATTATATTTATTAACCCCTAATCTGCCCCCCCCCCAACGTCACTGCTACCTTACCTACACTTCTTAACCCCTAATCTGCCGACCAGACCTCACCGCTACTATAATAAATGTATTAACCCCTAAAGCTAAGTCTAACCCTAACCCCCCCCTAAATTAAATATAATTTTAATCTAACGAAATAAAATAAATCTTATTAAATAAATTAATCCTATTTAAAACTAAATACTTACCTGTAAAATAAACCCTAATATAGCTACAATATAATTATATTGTAGCTATTTTAGGATTTATATTTATTTTACAGTTAACTTTGTATTTATTTTAACCAGGTACAATAGCTATTAAATAGATAATAACTATTTAATAGCTACCTAGTTAAAATAATTACAAAATTACCTGTAAAATAAATCCTAACCTAAGTTACAATTAAACCTAACACTACACTATCAATAAATTAATCAAATAAACTACCTACAATTACCTACAATTAAATCAACTAAACTAAATTACAAAAACAAACAAACACTAAATTACAAAAAAATAAAAAAAGATTACAAGAATTTTAAACTAATTACACCTACTCTAAGCCCCCTAAATAAATAACAAAGCCCCCCAAAATAAAAAAAATGCCCTACCCTATTCTAAAATTAAAAGTTTACAGCTCTTTCACCTTACCAGCCCTTAAAAGGGCCTTTTGCGGGGCATGCCCCAAAGAATTCAGCTCTTTTGCCTGTAAAAAAAACATACAATACCCCCCCCCAACATTACAACCCACCACCCACATACCCCTAATCTAACCCAAACCCCCCTTTAAAAACCTAACACTAAGCCCCTGAAGATCTCCCTACCTTATCTTCACCACGCCGGGTATCACCGATCCGTCCAGAAGAGACTCCGAAGTCTTCATCCTATCCGGTAAGAAGAGGTCCAGAAGAGGCTCCGAAGTCTTCCTCCTATCCGGCAAGAAGAGGACATCCGACGTGGATCCATCCTCTTCTTCCGGCGACTCCCGACAAATGAAGGTTCCTTTAAGGGACGTCATCCAAGATGGCGTCCCTCGAATTCCGATTGGCTGTTCCGATCAGCCAATAGAATGCAAGCTCAATCTGATTGGCTGATTGGAGAGGAGAATTGCCTGGTATTTCGGGGCTGGACTGACCTTACTTGGCAGGATCAGACTGATATACTTCAGGAAAGTTTTCTTCTGTGAAAAGCACACTGGTCTAAAAGAGGCTGCTTCCGGGTGGTAAATCGCCATAGAACAAGCCACTGAGCTGTTGTTCGTTCCTGGTAGATCGCTTCTCTCTTCGTATGAACCTTCATTCGTCGGTAGTCGCCGGAAGAAGAGGATGGATCCACGTCGGCTGCTTCAAGATGGTCCCGCTCCGCGCCGGAAGGATGAAGATAGAAGACGCAAATTAATGCAAATTATTATAATAGAATAATGCAAATTATTATGACCCTGGGGAAGTCTCCCTATGGGTGATGGGGGAAACCAGACGTGGACTCCTTGCCCAGTGTGCTTAGAGGAATGTGGCTGCACCTCACTGATGAGGCCCATAGGAGGCCGAAATGATCGTCTGGGGTTGTCATGTTCCTTATTCAGAGGAGAATTGCCTGGTATTTCGGGGCTGGACTGACCTTACTTGGCAGGATCAGACTGATATACTTCAGGAAAGTTTTCTTCTGTGAAAAGCACACTGGTCTAAAAGAGGCTGCTTCCGGGTGGTAAATCGCCATAGAACAAGCCACTGAGCTGTTTTTCATTCCTGGTAGAGCACTTCTCTCTTCGTATGCAAATTATTATGACCCTGGGGAAGTCTCCCTATGGGTGATGGGGGAAACCAGACGTGGACTCCTTGCCCAGTGTGCTTAGAGGAATGTGGCTGCACCTCACTGATGAGGCCCATAGGAGGCCGAAACGATCATCTGGGGTTGTCATGTTCCTTATTCAGAGGAGAATTGCCTGGTATTTCGGGGCTGGACTGACCTTACTAGGCAAGATCAGACTGATATACTTCAGGAAAGTTTTCTTCTGTGAAAAGCACACTGGTCTAAAAGAGGCTGCTTCCGGGTGGTAAATCGCCATAGAACAAGCCACTGAGCTGTTGTTCGTTCCTGGTAGAGTGCTTCTCTCTTCGTATGCAAATTATTATGACCCTGGGGAAGTCTCCCTATGGGTGATGGGGGAAACCAGACGTGGACTCCTTGCCCAGTGTGCTTAGAGGAATGTGGCTGCACCTCACTGATGAGGCCCATAGGAGGCCGAAACGATCGTCTGGGGTTGTCATGTTCCTTATTCAGAGGAGAATTGCCTGGTATTTCGGGGCTGGAGTGACCTTACTTGGCAGGATCAGACTGATATACTTCAGGAAAGTTTTCTTCTGTGAAAAGCACACTGGTCTAAAAGAGGCTGCTTCCGGGTGGTAAATCACCATAGAACAAGCCACTGAGCTATTGTTCATTCCTGGTAGAGCACTTCTCTCTTCGTATGTGGATTGAACTTGAATCTGATTGGCTGATTCAATCAGCCAATCAGATTTTTCCTACCTTAATTCCGATTGGCTGATAGAATCCTATCAGCCAATCGGAATTCGAGGGACGCCATCTTGGATGACGTCCCTTAAAGGAACCTTCATTCGTCGGTAGTCGCCGGAAGAAGAGGGTGGATCCACGTCGGCTGCTTCAAGATGGTCCCGCTCCGCGCCGGAAGGATGAAGATAGAAGACGCTGCCTGGATGAACATGTCTACCGGTCCAGATGTCCTCTTCTTGCCGGATAGGAGGAAGACTTCGGAGCCTCTTCTGGACCTCTTCTTGCCGGATAGGATGAAGACTTTGGAGCCTCTTCTGGACGGATCGGTGATACCCGGCGTGGTGAAGATAAGGTAGGGAGATCTTTAGGGGCTTAGTGTTAGGTTTTTAAGTGGGGTTTGGGTTAGATTAGGGGTATGTGGGTGGTGGGTTGTAATGTTGGGGGGGGGGGTATTGTATGTTTTTTTACAGGCAAAAGAGCTGAATTCTTTGGGGCATGCCCCGCAAAAGGTCCTTTTAAGGGCTAGTAAGGTAAAAGAGCTATAAACTTTTTATTTTAGAATAGGATAGGGCATTTTTTTATTTTAGAGTAGGTGTAATTAGTTTAAAATTCTTGTAATCTTTTTTTATTTTTTGTAATGTAGTGTTTTTTTTGTAATTTAGTGGTTTTTTTTTGTAATTTAGTTTAGTTCATTTAATTGTAGGTAATTGTAGGTAGTTTATTTAATTAATTTATTGATAGTGTAGTGTTAGGTTTAATTGTAACTTAGGTTAGGATTTATTTTATAGGTAATTTTGTAATTATTTTAACTAGGTAGCTATTAAATAGTTATTAACTATTTAATAGCTATTGTACCTAGTTAAAATAAATACAAAGTTGCCTGTAAAATAAATATAAATCCTAAAATAGCTACAATATAATTATTCGTTTTATTCTAGCTATATTAGGGTTTATTTTACAGGTAAGTATTTAGCTTTAAATAGGATTAATTTATTTAATAAGAGTTAATTTATTTTGTTAGATAAAAATTATATTTAACTTAGGGGGGTGTTAGGGTTAGGGTTAGACTTAGCTTTAGGGGTTAATACATTTATTATAGTAGCGGCGAGGTCCGGTCGGCAGATTAGGGGTTAATACTTGAAGTTAGGTGTCGGCGATGTTAGGGAGGGCAGATTAGGGGTTAATACTATTTATTATAGGGTTTTTGAGGTGGGAGTGAGGCGGTTTAGGAGTTAATACATTTATTATAGTGGCGGCGAGGTCCGGTCGGCAGATTAGGGGTTAATAAGTGTAGGTAAGGTAGCGGAGATGTTGGGGGGGCAGATTAGGGGGTAATAAATATAATATAGGGGTCGGCGATGTTAGGGGCAGCAGATTAGGGGTACATAGGGATAATGTAGGTTGCGGCGGTGTGCGGTCTGCAGATTAGGGGTTAAAAAATTTTCTTAGAGTGCCGCCGATGTGGGGGGACCTCGGTTTAGGGGTACATAGGTAGTTTATGGGTGTTAGTGTACTTTAGAGCACAGTAGTTAAGAGCTTTATAAACCGGCATTTGCCCAGAAAGCTCTTAACTCCTGACTTTTTTCTGCGGCTGGAGTTTTGTCGTTAGAGTTCTAACGCTCACTTCAGCCAAGACTCTAAATACAGGCGTTAGGAAGATCCCATTGAAAAGATAGGATACGCAATTGACGTAAGGGGATCTGCGGTATGGAAAAGTCGCGGCTGGAAAGTAAGCGTTAGACCCTTTCCTGACTGACTCTAAATACCAGCGGGCGGTAAAAACCAGCGTTAGGACCCCCTAACGCTGGTTTGGACGGCTAACGCAGAACTCTGAATCTAGGCGTTTGTATTTTATACTTATAAATTGATTTGAAGTTACTGTAAAATAGAAATTGTATTATTGTGGCTAGATCAGATTTATTAATGCTGTCCTGAATGATATATTGAATCGTTAATAAGGTAAGAATCTCTGGTTGATTATTTGAGGTAATCTAAGGCTATATTTTAGATTAGATTATTAAATTATATTTTCCTGGAGATTCCATTAGATTTGTTGGAGTTAAGCTAAGATTTTATTATGAGATTTGGATATATGTGCTGTCCAAACATTGTTATATAAGCTATACATTGAATTGGTTAATATTTCTGGCTAATTATAAATTGTTCTAGTAAAATTCAATTGTGATATTTAATTCATTTTGAGTTAAGGTAAATTTATAGATAATATTATGCCCATATACAGAATTACAGACGATTTAATCTAATATTAATTGATCTAAATATTTTTATAGCTTGTTAAATTACTTTAATATTGTAATAATAAATTTATATATATATATATATATGTATATATATATATATATATATATATATATATATATATATATATATATATATATATATATATATATATATATGGTCATAAGTGATATTCAGTTTACTGCATAAATATAATAGCTGTGTTTAAAAAAATGAACAGGTCAGAACTTAGAAAATATTATAAATTTTTATTGAATATTAATATCGATAATTGATGATAATTTTATTGTTATTATTTATTAATTATTAATATTCATAATTAACACATACAACACTCTTGGAGGATACTCCTGAGATGTACTAATATTATTGGAATACACTGCTGAGATATTCTAATAGACAAAATATATAATATTATTGGAGGTTACTGCTGAGATCAATATAAATAATATTGTAACCTAAATATACTAATAATGTATAGAGGGCATTATACTAGATCACTTTTTTCATAACATTTGTTGTTGTAGTATCCAACACCATTTATTCATGCTAACGTCAGATCCTGATCTCATTCTTTTCTATCAAAAATTCCCTCTTCGATAAGTATCTTCTGGAAGTCGTGTGACACTCAAGTACTTGGTAGCTAGAGACTTATAGTCCTGCATAGTGTTCCAGTGAATGTGATACCTTATTACCTGCTTTAAATGGATTTTATATATGTATAAACCCTTCTTGAATAGCTGATAAATCATTAAAAGCAGGCTTTGTAACTCTTCATATATGGAAGACAATTTAATCTATTTGAGCTAAAACTGAACATAGTTATTGGAGTAGGTTGAGCAGTCACAGTTCACAGCAAATAAACAGTGAAACCTTGCTAAAGACAAGAAGAGACTCAGGTAAAATAGTAACAGTAAATAAGGATAAAACTGACATTTGTGAAGTGTTCCATATAATTATGGGTTTCACTGTTTCCCTTTTTGAAAATTACTCCATTTCGTCATGTTCCTTTTTGTTACCTCTTGTCTCTATAACAAACTGTAATATTAATTTACTCCCTCACTACCTGCTCTATTCATTGGTTCATCACTTTTATCCTCCCCTCACTTTTGCTCTTATTAGCTTCACACATTCTTAAACTCTCTCTATCCTCTCTGCACCACATCCCAAAGACACTCTCAATACTGCAAATCTGTACCTCATCTTATGTCACTCTCCCTTACATACTAGCTGCTGGTGAAATCTCTACCAATCCTGGTCCCCCACCACTTCCTAATCTCCCCACATATGCCCTTTCATAGACCTAGAAACCAGAACTCTTCAAATCTAACTGAAATTCCTTGTGTATCCAAAGCCAACACCTCCTTCACTTGTGCACTCTGGAACTCTCACTCTGTTTGCAACAAGCTCCATTCTATTCACTTCACTCCCATTCATGACCTCTTTATCACCCACTACCTCAACCTTCAGACTTTCACAGAAACCTGGCTCTCTTCCTTAGACACTACCTCCCCAGCTGTACTGTCACATGGGGGTCTCCACAGACAAAGAAGTGGTGTAGGTATTTTACTTTCCTCTCATTGCATGTTTCAACAAATACAACTCATCTCTTCCCTCACATTTTATTCCTTTTGAAAGCTACAGCATTTGCTTGTTCTCTCTTCTCATTAAATGTGTTGTGGCTATGTATCTCCCCCATTTTCCCTAACTTTCTTTCTTCATCATTTTACTGCCTACCTACCTCATTTCCTCCCCTGCCTTTATTCTTGGGGATTTCAACCTCTTTGCTGATAATTCTATTGTTGTGGAGCAAAAAAACATCTCCAGCTATCTTATGGCCTGTCACAGTGCACAAACTATTCATCTCACAAAGATAGACACTGGCTTGATCTGATTTTCAGCTATTGATGCTCTTGACAAACTCCCCTTTTCCTTTTCTGACCATCATCTCCTCACTTGCAACATCGCAGCTCTTCCTACTGCTCTTCTTCCATCTTACCGTCATACCGAACTCCACAGAAGAGTTAAGTAGCTAGATCAACAACATCGCTCAAACTCTCTCAAACCCCTTTTCTCTTCAATGTCCTCCTTTTCCTGCCACAACGAATCTATCTTTCAATACAATTCCACTCTTTCATTAGTCCTTGACAGTTTGGCCCCTTCTACCATAGCTCACAAATCAAGCACTAATCTTCAACCCTTGCATACTCCTCTGACATGTTACTTATGCAGATGTTTGCACACTGCTGAGCAGCATTGGAGAAAGTCATAGGGGGAGATTTTTCAAGCAGTGGATGCTGTTTGCTCTGCCCGATGTTTCCGGCTTGCCGATCATAAGACTGCTGCTCCGTAACTCATCCGCCACCTCTGAGGTGGCGGACTGCAATCATCCCGATCAGATACAATTGGGATGATTGACACCCCCTGCTAGTGGCCGATTGGCCACGAATGTGCAGGGGGAAGCATTGCACAAGCATTTCACCAGAAATGCTTGTGTAATGTTAAATGCCTACAGCGTATGCTGTCAGCATTTAGTGATATCGGGTGGACATGATTCGCTTCAACGAATCATGTCCGCCAGCAATTTGTTAAATCGGCCCCTTAGTGTTCATCTCCAACCCCCCCAACCATTTGCAAACATACGAAACCCATAAAGCAACAAATTTATCTCCTTTCGCCCCTGTTAATGAGGATGAAGTTTCTGCCTTATATCTTCCTCTTCACTATCTGTCCTTTAAATCCCATCCCCTCACAACTACTGCCCTCCCTCTCTACTAATAATACTGGTATATTTCCCTCATTCGTTAAACATGTACAAGTCACACATATCCTCAAAAAAACCTTGCTCCAACCTCCCAATCCAACTAAAGGCCAGTATATACGCATCTATCACACTTCCTCACATTAAACACCATCCTTGATCCATTGCATTCTGGATTTCACTTCCAACTTTCCACAGAGACAATAATTATTAAGGTTACTAATGACCCTTTTACAGCAAAATCAAAGGCCACTTTTCTCTGTTAATCCTTCTTGATTTGTCTGCAGCTTTTACTACTGTTGACAACACTCTTTTGCTCCAAACACTCTAATCCTTTGGCATTTGAGACACAGCCCTCTCGTGGTTCTCCTTCTACCTGTCCCACATTACCTTAGTGTAGGCTTCACTGGCACATCCTCTGCCCCTTTACCACTTTCTGTTGGGTTACCACAAGGTTCTGTCCTTGGTCACCTTCTCTTCTCAATATATAAATCTTCCTTAGGTTCCTTTAATAAATTCCCATGGGTTTCAATATCATTAGTATGCTGATGACACCCAAATCTATCCCTCTGTACCAGACCTATCCCCTTCCTTGCTAACTTGTGCCCCCCCTTTCTTCCAAAATCTCTATATTTCTATAAATGTTGATAATAATATCACTACCCCAACCCCTCATCCCTGATGTCTTGGCATCACACTTGACTCAGATCTTTCTTTCACTCCTCACATCCAATATTTGGCCAGTCTCTGCCACTTCTACCTTAAAAACATCTCCAAAATTTGCCTTACACAACTTATATTTTAATTCACTCTCTCATCATTTCCCGCTTTGACTATCGCACCTCCATCCTCTCTGGTCTCTTTAGCTGCCGTCTATCTCCTTTACAATCCATAATGAATGCCTCTGTCCGGCTGATCTTCCTTACACGTCACTCCTCATCTGCTGCACCCCTCTGCCAATCACACAAAATTCTGACTCTGACATTCAAGGCTCTAAATAACACTGCAACCCCCTATATCTCAGACTTTGTCCTTAGACACTCTCCTTTTCAACCCCCTTTCCTCTTCTCAATACCTCCTTATCTCCTCCTCTCTTGCTACCTCATCACATTCCCATTTGCAGGACTTCTCCAGACAGGCCCCTATTTTGTGGAACTCTCTGCCTTGTTCCACAAGACTCTCCCCTAGTTTTCATACTTTCAAGAGTTCCTTAAAGACTCTACTGTGCAGGGATGCATACAACATATGCTAACCTTTCTTACCTCAGTTCCTCTCCTCCTCTGTTGTCATCCCCTTGAACCCCCTTAGCATGTAAGCCTATAAGCCCAGCTGTTTGTAGATCACATTAATGAGAGGTAATTTACAACAGTGAAACTTTTGGCAGGACCCTATACGCATTTGTCTTCTATACCTTTGTATATTATACCTATGTTTATAGTGCTGCGGAGTCTGTTGGCGCTCTATAAATAACTGATAGTAATAATAATAATTCTCAGTATCCCTAACCATACCTACATTTAATACTTTCTCAATATTGTTAGCGTTGCTATCTCACTAATGCATATTAAGTTGGCCATATTGAATTTAAAGGGAAAATGTCCTCAACATATGTCTGTGTTTCATCTAAAATAGAGGTATTCACAATGTACTACAGTGCTTTGGAAAAAAGGATGTATGTATGTAAAATGGACCAATATTTTTTTCTGTAGCAATTGTCCCAATTACCCAGTGAGTTATTGCAACCTCGGTATCATATTACACAAACACACACTTCCTCCTATTTTCACTTAAAACAGATTTTACATAACCCTTTCATGAAAAAAATATAACGTCATAGCAGACCACGGCCAGAGAAGCTTGTTGCGGCCTAGCTGCGAAATGGTAGGATCATGGCGGAAGCCTGCAAGACTATCCTAGCCCTGTTTGAGGAATATAACTATAAACTTTTGAGCAGGGTGGACCAACTTGTTCTAGCCATTACCCACCGGGATGCGGAAGAAGATAACACTGAGGCCTACAAACCTGTGGCGGAGGCACCCGACATACCCGTGGTATGCAAGGGTGGTGGTGGCTTCAGAGGCAAGCTATCGTGGCAGGTGGGCTCTTTCTCTCCATTCTCCAGATCTACAGTGCTGCCACTCTGCTGTGCATTTGTCTGAGCTATCGTTCTGGCATCATGTCTCCTAGGGTCTTCGAACTGGCATTGGTTAAATGAGGGACTGTGCCCTTGAGGATATGCTGGTGTCTGCGGGATTTGATGTGGGCACGGCACTCCTTCTAGGTCCATACTGCTATGCCCCCAAATAACCTCTTGTTTTTAATGCCACCTGTTGCGGCTCACTATGAAGGCCCTGGGCCTGATATATGAAGCTGCTCTCTGGCCCCCCTCACGTACTTAAGATTTATGCTTGTATGGTTGAGGACTTAATCTTGGGGCCCAAGATATGTGCCTACCCGATCCTCTCAGTTCTATATATACACATCCAATTAGGGCTGCTTTTGTGGACAATACTCATGGACTCATGTAAATGCACTACTCCCTATTTTTTATGTTATGTCCCCTGCTTAACAGCCTATGGTAATACAAGGAAGATCTACCTTTTGCTATATGTATTATATTTTTTTTATCGTTTTTTTGTGTACATTGCTTAGGGACCAGACAAGCATAAATCTATTGGGGTACTGTCTCATTCGCAGACAATATATGCTAGAGTCTGTTTATCTTGGAATTTCTGCAGTGGGCTCTATATTCCGCAAATACCTTTTAATGCCTATATATTGTAAAGCTACCAGTTATGTAATTTAAGGGCTGCAGCACCTGAAAGGGTCAGATGACCCCTTATGAATCTGATATGAGACTCTAGTGAGAACAAGTCATAGACTTTAACAATTTATAGTAGGGACTGTTTGGGTCTCTTAACTGAACACAGCGCTAGCTATTAACACTATGATGAAGTAGTGAGTAGAGGGGACACTTTAACCCATAACTGCTGCATGCACTCAGTTTAATTTGTTTACATGCGGTTACATATCAAAATATGCCTGATTTCACCTAATCTCCCTTAAGATGTGGCACCATAGCAACAGTTAGATGCGGACAAAAACTCCCTTGATGTCTTCCCTGTGTACGAGGCAAATGAAGATTTTACAGAAACGCTTCTTAGGTTTGGTACCCTTGTTTTGACTGTGTTGACTTTATGTTTATGGTTGAGGATTCTAATTATATGTATTCAGTTCTCCCAGCACCCATCTAGACTCAGTACTGTTTAGCAGGGTCTTGTTCTTTTCTATGAGTAGACCTAACTGAGATTTCTCCCAAATAGTTGTAAATAGTAAGTTAACTTATTACACTCAGCTCCCTTATCACAGAACTGTGAGTCTCCTTTAACTACTTCCCTATACTCAGCTTTATATATTGTTAAGTGGCTTCACTAATACTCCATGTTTTCTAGCGTAGTTTGAACATACTATATATAACATAGCTTCCACACAGGTTTGACGCAGCCACTTAAGATGAATACTAAAGTTGTTAGATATGTACAATAACAATAGAACGGTATGCTATTTGCGGTCTACCCTCCACCCCCCCCACCACCTCTGTGCGGTTAGGGATGATTTCTTTCTTCCCCGCATATCTCTTGACAGAGTTCAGTAGTCTCTGTCCAACCCGTAGAGCCATGACTTAGTCTTTTCCTGTATTTACATAGAACGGCTCTCGGGGCTTCAAAACGGGTAATTAAACTTTGTTTATAATTTCCTGCTTCCCTGTAGTTCATTTAAGATAATAGTCCTAATAATCCATACGTTTTAATACAAGTTCAGTGTTAACAGATAATAGATTTAGAATAGAAACTGATGCCTGTTTTATTTGGATATTGTGTGTCCATTCCATATTTTGTATCACTCCATATATGCTGTAACTGCGATTTGTACTATTATTTCTGTTAACATGTCCTCAAATGCTGTGTTTAATTTCTGGTCCCTTGACTGGACCTGTTAGTCTGAGGACTTTTAGAATCTACTAGACTAAAAAAATGAGGTTGTTTAAGTGTCATGTCATGTTTGTAGAATGTATCTTGTGAAGTTTTACCTCTTGATGAGACTGTTGTGTACATGCTATTTTAACCTCAATAAAAAATCATTAAATAAAAAAAAATAAAAAAAATATAACGTCCTGCTTTCATATGCAAGGCAGAAGGGCTGTATATTATGTGCAAGACCAGTCTACAAGCGCAATCTGGTATGGGCATTGGAGATTGCCATTCAGCTGGCGCCGTTAGATGGTTGTACCTTCAGACTCAGGCTTATTGAAGCACATTGCTTGGACTATTAACTAATGCTGCTATAACCTTCATTTTATATTGAGATCAATACCACATGTGCCTGTGCCCATCTCTGCCCTCACACTGTATCAATCAGCAATAGTGAGAATAATAAGGAACAAAAAAGCATTTGCAGTAAGTAGTGTGCTAAGCAGTATAGACCCTGCATGCTATAGGTTTCCATGTTCCTTTAACAAGTGAGAAAACCCTCAGTGAGTGTGACCTATCAAGCAATACATGACTTTTTTTTTATTTTAATTAACTTCTCGTATTCTGCTGAAGCAGTGACTATAGTTTGTGTGTGAGATCCTTTTGTTGATTCATATAGTAAATAAAAAGATGCTCTTCATCACCCAAGTAAGTAGCGTTAATAATAATCCCTCAAAATATGAGAAACTAACTTTGTGGTTGATGTTACAGTAGAGAAAAAGCCCATGACATCATACTGAAAATAACCAATCAGAGTAGATAATGGCTTGAAATGATAATGCCACTATGTTGCCAGCCAATCAGAATGCATATACCGCTACATCGCCTTGAGCTTCCCCTTTTAAAGGGACAAAGAACAAAACAAGAGTAAAACTAAATTGGATAATAGAAGTAAATTGAGAAGTGTCTTAAAATTTCATCCGCCATACATATCCCTTTAAGATATTAACCTTGAGAAATATCACTGAGCTTCTGAAAATAAAATCTCACTTTTTTATTATTGGATTTCTATTCCCACATTGCCAGCAAAGCCTTGGCTGCAGGGTGTCCCTTCATGGTGATATATGGTGCAGATGAAAGTTTCCAGATGAATTTATTCTGGCAAAGGGACGCAGGATTTGCGCAGTCATATTGTGTTCCACATCTCTTGATTTAGAGGTTAAGACAGAGAAGAGTTTCAGAAAGAAAAGGTTTAATGCATTTTTGTTCCACTTGACATATTTACAGAATCGTACTTAATCAAATTTGCATTACAAAATCAATAAAAACCACATTCTTTTAATGTACGTTTATATCAGAAGGTATATGTACAGTTTCGTGAAAATACACTGGATTGTTTGTTATGAACATTCAATGAGAAATGACAAAAAACGAAAACTAAAAAAAGACCTCATTTTGCCAATCTACATGTTCCTCACAAATAAAAAGCAGCCGATCACATAAGGAAGAGAGGTAGATTTATCTCAGCAGTGCGTTATACATCAGCAGAATACGACTGAGAAGTTCTGTACAGTCTGTGAATGTCACTACCAGTAGGATGTATCCTGTGATTCGTGTGAAGCTTCTGAATACATCTCCATTGTACAAACAATTCGCTGGGGACATGTTTTTACCCACCCATTGCTCAGACATGCTATAAAGCTTCTTAAATGTTCCTGTTTTAAAGGGACATTGTGTCCAAACATTTCTTTTACCCATGTGAAAGAGAAGAATTTAAACAAGGCTTTTTTTTTTGTTACTGAAAATATGTAATGTAAAATCAGAATATTTAGGGGTAGGTCACAATTGCTTTAACATCACTCAAACATAATCAACAGCACTTCTATATTACGAGTCTAATGTTATTGTTTCTGGCTTAAGTGATAGTCTAGGGCATACTCACAGCTGCATTATCCCTCCTTAATACACATATGGGGGTAAGAAGTAACATTCATATTGGATATCGCTTGATCTCTAAGCCAATGGTGAGCTAACCTGATGCTACGCATGTAGTGAGATTCTGTAATAATAATGGTTTATTCCGGTGTTAAAAAGCCCTACATTTTACAGCGGTATTTTGGATCTCGCTCGGGAGCACCAATGAGCATTTAAACAGTGATCCTTGCACTGCCTATTAAAACTATAAGGCACATTAAAAAAGATCAGACTGTTAAGATGCTTTTGGCTAAAATATTTCGGGCTAGATTACAAGTTCAGCGCTAATTTATCGTGCGCCCCCAAACAGGCAACTTTGCCTGTTTGCAAGGGCTCAATAAATAAATTAACCAGCCATTAAAAGTGGCTGGTTATTGCTACCCCAAGCTCACAGTAGCAATTAGCACTTATAAAATTAATCAGAGATCTGATCCCTGGTTTATTTTATAAATGTGCCCAAAATCAAGTGTTAGTTTTATTTTTTTTATTTTTTAACTGAAGCATTTAAAAAAAAGAAAAAAAAAGAAAAGAAAACTGCACTTTTGCAGTTTTGGGGGGCTAAAACCGGTGGCTGTGGGGTGTCAGAATAAAAATGGCACGGAACAGTACATTGTGGTCTATGGTAACTGTGTGTTCCCAGTAAACATACAGTATATGCTTATGTATATATATTTACACTTTGCTGCCATCGCAGCGCTACTTACATCCTTCAGCTGCGTGAGGTTCTCATGTCGTGTCTCAGGACATGAAAACAAGGTTCTCATAGGAGCCTATGTAAGCAGACTCTCGCGAGCACAAAGCTTCCATGCATTGCGAACGTGAGCTGTTAACTGATAATATCAGAGCACATTATAGACATTAACGAGATAATCTCTGAATTAAACAGTAACAGACTCCTCAGTAATATGTCTGAAGTTGAGATGATTTAAGATGATCAGGAGTCTAATATTTAAAGGGACAGTCTACTCCAGAATTTCTATTGTTTAAAAGTATAGATAATCCCTTTATGACTCATTCCCCAGTTTTCTATAACCAAAACGGTTATATTAAAATACTTTTTACCTCTGTGATTACCTTCTATCTAAGCCTCTCTAGACTGACCTCTTATCTCCGTTCTTTTTATAATCTTGCATTTTAGCCAATCAGTGCTGACTCCTTTGTAACTCCACAGGAGTGAGAATAATGTGTTTTATATGGCACACATGAACTAGTGCTGTCTAGTTGTGAGAAACTATTAAAATGCACTGAGATAAGAGACAGGCTTCAAGGGCTTAGAAATTAGCATATGAGCCTAACTAGGTTTAGCTTTCAACAAAGAATACCAAGAGAACAAAGCAAATTTGATGATAAAAGTAAATTGAAAAGTTGATTACATTCGCATGCCCTTTCTAAATTATGAAAGTTTAATTTTGACTAGATTGTCCCTTAAGAATATCCTTATCTGGTCCTATCTTTTGAGAACCGGAAAACCAGGAAATCCAATTGAAGGATAAGTATGACAAATGTATTTGCGCTTACATTGAGGAGGCACAAACGCCATAACCTCAGAAATTATTAAGCACACAAAATCATAAAATCCTGGAACAAACTCTTTAAACCCCACTGAAGAGCAAAACAGAAGAACAGATTCCTATAGAGGAAAAGCAATATTAGCAGAATGCATAATATGATCCAAAGCTGAACTAGAAGTCAGATCCTTAGAGGATCAGAAATAGTAAAAAAATCTTGTAAAAACATAATTTATGTATTATTACCTGATAAATTAATTTCTTTCATAGTGGCAAGAGTCCATGAGCTAGTGACGTATGGGATATACATTCCTATATAAAATGCCTATAAATACACCTCCCACCACACACATACCTCAGTTTTAACGTATAGCCAAGAAGTGAGGTGTAAAAAGGAGTAAAAAAGCATACAAAAAAAGAGGAACTGGAAAAATAATTTTTTATACAAAAAAAATCTTAACCACCAAAAAATAGGGTGGATCTCATGGACTCTTGCCACTATGAAAGAAATAAATTTATCAGGTAAGTTCTTACATAAATTATGTTTTCTTTCATGTAAGTGGAAAGTGGGATATAATACCCAAGATGTGGAAATCCACAGAGTCACTAGAGAGAGGGAGGGATAAAATAAAAACAGCTATTTCCGCTGAAAAATTAAATCCAAATAATAATTAAGTTTTCTTGAATTTCAAAAAACTTAAACTATAGGCAAAGGAATCAAACTGAGACAACTGCCTGAAGAACTTTTCTACCAAAGACTGCTTCTGATGAAGCAAATACATAAAAATGGTAACATTTAGTAAATGTATGCAAAGAAGACGAATTTGCTGCTTTGCAAAACTAATCAACTGAAGCTTCATTCTTGAAAGCCCAAGAAGTGGCAACTGATCTCGTAGAATGAGCTGTAATTATTTGAGGCGGAGACTTTTTTGCCTCCAAATAAGCCTTGTGAAACCCGATAATAAATCTTTCTTGAAACAATCACTCACTGGGTGAGAGAAAGCTCTATGACTAAGAACTAAGAGTTCAATTTCCATACCTTCAAATTTAGAGATTTGAGATCCTTTGGCCCTTGAGACAGAAGATCTGGCCTTAAAGGAAGTGGCCAAGGCTGGCAACTGGACATCCAGACAAGATCCACATACCAGAACCTGTGAGGCCATGCTGGTGCTATCAGAAACACATGAGATTGTTCCATAATGATCTTGGAGATCACCCTTGGAAGAAGAACTAGAGGCGGAAAAATGTAAGCAGGTTGGTAAAACCAAGGAACTGCTAAAGCATCCACCATCTCTGATTGAGGATTCTTGGATCTGGAAAGATATTTGGGAAGTTTCTTGTTCAAATGAGAGGCCATCAAATCTATTTCTGGAAGACCCCACATTTGTACAATCTGAAGAAACGCATCTGGATGGAGAGACCACTCCCCCGTTTGCAAAGTCTGATGACTAAGATAATCCGCTTCTCAATTGTCTACTCCTAGAATATGAATCGCAGAAATTAGACAAGAATTGGACTCCGCCCAAGAAAGTATCCAATATACTTCTTTCATTGCTAAAGATCTGCAAGTCCCTCCCTGATGATTGACATATGCCACTGTTGTGATATTGTCTGTCTGAAAACAAATGAAACATTCTCTCTTTAACAGAGACCAAGCCTGAAGAGCTCTGAAGATAGCACAGAGTTCTAAAATATTGATTGGTAACCTCACCTCTTGAGGTTCCAAACCCCTTGTGCAGTCAAAGACCCCCAGACAGCTCCCCAACCTGTAAGACTTGCGTCTGTTGAGATCATAGTCCAGCAAGGACGAACAAAAGAGGCCCCTTGAACAATCCGATGATGGTCCAACCACCATGACAGAGAGCGTTGAATGTTGGGATTTAAGTATATCAGTTGTGATATTCGAGTATAATCCCTGCACCATTGATTCAGCATGCAAAGCTGCAGAGGTCTCATATGAAAATGAGCAAAGGGGATCGTGTCAGATGATGCAGTCATAAGACGTAAAACTTCCATGCACATAGCCACTGAAGGGAGCGATCGAGACTGAAGGTTTAGACAAGCTAATACCAATTTCATTCGTCTCTTGTCTGTTAAAGACAAAATCAGTGAATCTACCTGGAAATGACACTAGTTGTTTCATGTGAGATTCTGCTAAATGAAAAGACTGAGCTGGTACCAAGATATCGTCCAAATAAGGAAACACCGCAATACCCTGCTCTCTGACTACAGATAGAAGGGTACAGAGAACCTTCGAAAAGATTCTTGGAGCTGTTGCTAGGCCAAATCGAAGAGCAACAAACTGGTAATGCTTGTCTAGAAAAGAGAATCTCAGAAACCGATAATGGTCTGGATGAATTAGAATATGAAGATAAGCATCCTGTAAGTCTATTGTGGACATAAAATGCCATTGCTGAACAAAAGGCAGAGGAGTCCTTATAGTCACCATCTTGAAAGTTGGGCTCTTACAAAATGATTTAGAATTTTCAGATCTGGTCTGAAAGAATTCTCTTTCTTTGGGACAATGAATAGATTTGAATAGAACCCCAAACCCTGTTCCTTTAGAGGTACTGAAACAACCACCCATGAAAGCTCTAGATCTAAAACACACGTCAAAAAGACTGAGCCTTCACAGGATTTGTTGGAACATGAGAAAGAAAGAATCTTCTCATGGGAGGTCTCATTCTGAAACCTATTCGATAAGCTAGAGACACAATATTCTGAATCCATTGATTCTGAACAGAACCTGACCACATTTCCTGAAATAATTTCAATCTGCCTCCCACCAGTTGAACTGGATTGAGGGCCACACCTTCATGCAGTCTTACGGGCTGGATTTGGTTTCTTATAAGGCTTGGTTTTATTCCAATTTGAAGATGGTCTCCAATTGGAACCAGAGGCCTTAGGGGAAGGTGTCGTCTTTTGTTCCTTATTCTGACGAAAGAAATGAAAACAATTAGGAGCCTTAAATTTACCTTTAGACTTTTTATCTTGAGGTAAAAAAAACTCCTTTCCCCCCAGTAATAGATTCTTACCCTGGAAAGACATAGATAATAATCTAGATTTAGACACCATGCCAGCATTCCAAGATTTAAGCCATAAAGCTCTTCTGGCTAAAATAGCAAAAGACATAGATTTAACATAGATCTTAATAATGTCAAATATAGCATCACAAATGAAATGATTAGCATGTTGAAGCAGAAGAATAATACTGGATAAATCATGATCTTCTACCTGACGAGTTAAATTGTCCAACCAAAAAGTTGAAGCAGCAGCCACATCGGCCATAGTAATGGCAGGTCTAAGAATATAACCAGGGTGTAAATAAACTTTCCTTAGATAAGATTTAATCTTTCTATTTAAAGGATCCTTAAAAGAAGTACTATCTTCCATAGGAATAGTAGTACGTTTGGAAAGAGTGAAAATAGCCCCATCAACCTTAGGGACTTTTTCCCAAAACTCCAAATTAGCCTCAGGTAGAGGATACAACTTCCTAAACCTAGAAGATGGATTAAAAAAAAAGAACCAGGCTTAGACTATTCTTTAGTAATCGTATCAGAAACAGCATCTGCAAGAGGAAAAACCTCAGGAGCAACCTTAGGAGGTTTAAAAACAGAATTTAAACATTTACTGTTTTTTTTATCAAGAGGACTAGACTCTTTAATACCCAAAGTAACCAGAACTTCCTTTAACAAATAGTTAATATAATCAATCTTAAACAAATAGGAAGATTTGTCAATTTCAGAATCTGAATCAGGATCCTCTGAACCAGTGGAATCCTCATCAGCAGAGGACATTTCAGTTTGCTGTCGGTCAATAAAAAGTTAATCAGAAATATGAGAAGTTTTAAAAAACCTTTTACGTTTATTTTAAGGCGTAATCGCAGACATAGCCTTATATATAGCTGCAGCAATATAATCTTTTACATCTGCAGGAATATCAGGTACATTAGACGTTGAAGGAACAGCAGACAATGTATTAGTACTAATATAAACATTATCCGCATGCAAAAGCTTATGATGACAGATGCCACATAATTGAGCTGAAGAAATAACATCAGTTAATTAACAACAGACACACTTAGCTTTGGTAGAACTGTGTTCAGGCAGCATGGTTTCTACAGCAACATCAGAGGCAGGATCAGACTGAGACATCTTGCAAAATGTAAAAAGAAAAACACAACATTTAAACAAAATATCCAATTTCATCATATAGCAGTTTCAGGAACGGGAAAAAATACTTATGCTAAAGTAAAATGCAAAAAAATAAGCATTATAGCTCTTGATAATATGAAGAGAACCAGAAGCAATAAAGGAAGAGGGGTAATATAGAAAAACGTTTGGCGCAATTCCGCACCAAAAAATATAAAGAACGTAATTTTGCATCCTCGCGAGCCTAGTTTGCCCGTGAAAATTTGGAAAAATTAAGTCAAATTTGAGAAAACTAGAACCCCAGGTAAGAAAAAATGATCTTCCCATTATAAATTCCATACTGAAACTGATAGACTGCAGAAAAAGGGAAATATACATAGACCTGACTCTTGGCAAATATAAGTAAATACATATATTTAAAACTTTATAACATAAAGGGCCAAACATAGCTGAGAGTGTCTTAAAAAATTATACATACTTACCGGAAGACACCCATCCAAATATAGCAGACAGCCAAACCAGTGCTGGAAAACATCAGCAGAGGTAATGGTATAGGAGTATAACGTTGATCTGAAAAGGAGGGCAGGGGATGAATCCCTGCGACCGATTACAGAGAGCCCTTGAAAGGATTTACCATGGGTGAAACCACTAAATCAACAGGCAATACTCCCTTCACATCCCTCTGACAAACATTGTACTCTAAGAGGAATTGGGAAATCAAGCACAACTTACTTCACCACCTCCATAGGAAGCAAAGTTTGTAAAACTGAGATATGTGCGTGGTGGGAGGTGTATTTAAAGGCATTTTGAGGTTTGGGAAACTTTGCCCCCTCCTGGTAGGAATGTATATCCCATACATCACTAGCTCATGGACTCTTGCGACTTACATGAAAGACATATACAGTTAACTAGTGTTAAATAAGTGATCAGTGTATCTCCCCTCTAAAGGAAGTAAATTAATAGAAATAAGGACAGTTACAGCTCCTTTAAATAATACACAAACAGACAAATAAAACAGATGGATAAAAATAGCTCTAAATACATGTAAATGTGACCTTGTAGAGTAGAGTCAGAAGGATTATAATGGATTATATTGATGAGTATATTCGAGTAAACAAGATTTTGAGTTAAAATCAACATGGTTTTATGAAAAATATATGTCAAACTAATCTAATTAGATTCTACAAGGAAGTAACAATATACAGTAGATAAAGGGGAATCAGTGGATGTGATATACTTAGATTTTGCAAAGGCATTTGATACAGTGCCACATGAGAGATTAATGCACAAAATTAAGGGACTGGGAATAGCTGAAAATGTTAGCTCATGGATAAATAACTGGATAAAAGATAGGGAGCAACGAGTAGTAGTAAATGGATCAAACTCAGATTGGACAAAAGTAATCAGTGGCGTCCCCCAGGTATCAGTAAATAAATAAATAAGCATACAACCTATTATTTAAATGGGACAAGACTTAGCCAAACAGAGGAGGAAAGGGATTTGGGAGTAGTAATAGATAACAAGCTAAAGATGGGTGCACAATGCAGGGCAGCGGCTTCAAAGGCTAATAAGATACTAGGATGTAATAAAAGAGGCATTGGGAGGAAATCACAATTCTGTCACTATATAAATCCCTGGTAAGACCTCACCTTGATTATGGAGCAGTTCTGGGGACCAATCTACAAAAAGACATTTAGAGTTAGAAAAAGTTCAGAGAAGGGACACAAAACTAATAAGGGGAATGGAGAATTTAAACTATGAGGAGTGGTTAGCCAAACTGGGTGTGTTTTCTTTAGAAAAAAGGCGCTTGAGAGGTGACATGATTACTTTATGTAAATATATTCAAGGCCCATATACTGAGTTGGTGGAAACTCTGTTTAATCCGAGGAAATTGTTTGTGACAAGAGGTCACAATTTAAGGCTGGAGGAATGGAGATTTAATCTCCAGCAACAAAAATGCTTTTTCACTGTAAGAGCAATAACATTGTGGAACTCATTACCTAAGGAGGTAGTAAATGTCAATACCTTAGATACATTTAAAAATGGATTAGATACATTTCTGTCTAGAAACAGAATTCCGGGATATGATTGCTTTTGCTAAATGGATAACATTTTAATGGAATAAAATTATGCTCAAATGGCACTTTTAAAAAAAATCCGGTAGGATCTGTATAGGTTGAACTTGATGGACTTCTGTCTTCATTAAACCTCATCTACTGTATTATTATGTTACATCTGAGAGTCAACCTTGGGCAATAAGTATTAAAGGAAAAACCTTATAGTGTCATTATAGTAAATAATAACAGTGCACTACATAAACATCTAGCCCAGCATAATTATTACAAATATGTTACCCTTCAGTAATAAGACATTTGAAAAATGGTAGTTGCACTTAGAAACAAAGAGAGGGGAAATAGCCCAGTTCCAAGTTGTAACTGCCGTGCTGTCAGTGCACAAAAATACATCAAATACACTGAGAGACCCCATCACTTTGCCAAACAGTTCATTCCCTTTTACTGTGTATATAACACAGGGAATGAGGTTGTATTGAGATGTAACTTGCAGATAAATAATATAATTTCCATAATTAATAGAAAGTATGAAATGTCTAAGTAATAAAGGTGGTACTAGTCTGTTACATGTCCCCTGGCTGAAGTACCTCAGAGTGATGTACCTGCTAATAGCATGTGGGCTACATGAGTGCATGAAAATGTCTTCACTTACCTTCAGATGTACTCACTAATCTGTGCTTACCAGCAGCAGAAAAGACTGCTTCTAGTAGAGAGCCCATCCAGTGCTGTGTAAGCAACATCAGATGATATCACAAAGGAGTACAGTGATAACCTGACAAGAGGAGGCTAAGGGAAAAGTCCCCACAACACCTGTAACAGGCTGACCCAACAGGAGGAGGCTAACGGACAAGTCCCCAACAGGCGGAGGGTAAGGGACAAGTCCCCACTACACCTGTAACAGGCTGACCCAACAGGAGGAGGCTAAGTCACAAGTCCCCATGACATCTGTAACAGACTGACCCAAAACAAGGAGGCTAAGGAACAAGTCCCCACTACACCTGTAACAGGCTGACCCAACAGGAGGAGGCTAAGGGACAAGTCCCAATAAAACCTGTAACAGACTGACCCAACACAAGGAGGATAAGGGACAAGTCCCAATAAAACCTGTAACAGACTGACCCAACAGGAGGAGGCTAAGGGACAAGACCTCCCAACACCTGTAACAGGCTTACCCAACAGAAGGAGGCTAAAGGACAACTCCCCATGACACCTGTAACAGGTTGACCCAACAGCAGGGGGCTAAAGGATAAGTCCCCATGACACCTGTAACAGGCTGCCCCAACAGGAGAAGGCTAAGGGACAAGTTCCAATAAAACCTGTAACAGGCTGACCCAACAGGAGGAGGCTAAGGGACAAGTCTCCACGACACCTGTAACAGGCTGATCCAACAGGAAGAGGCTAAGGGACAAGTCCCTATGACACCTGTAACAGGCTGACCCAACAGCAGGGGGCTAAGGAACAAGTTCCAATAAAACCTGTAACAGGCTGATCCAACAGGAGGAGGCTAAGGGACAAGTCCCCGCGACAGCTTTAACAGGTGTCCCTTAGCTTCCTCCTTTTAAGTCTACCTGTTAAAGCTGTTGCAGGGACTTGTCCCTTAGCCTCCTCCTGTTAAGTCTAAGTCCCTGCAACAGCTTTAACAGGTAGACTTAATAGGAGGAAGCTAAGGGACAAGTCCCAATTTATACTTGTCTCCATCTGGCTTATGCTGAGGTTTTTTACCTAAGGTGCTGTATCTACCGCTATACATTTGCCCAAGGTGGGTGAAGGCAGTGGGCTACCCTACCCGACATCTCCGCAGCTTGGTTTGGCAGGAGCGACTCTGTTTCTGTCTGGGCATGAGATTTGGCACACTACAATAACCTGCAAGGCTAGTGACACACACCTTCGTTCTTAGCCTATCAGCTGTTTGCTACTATTTACCAGCCCGTTGTGGGAACAGGCGTCGGCTGTGTAATCCGACTTCTCCATGGTTAAGATTCCTTAACTGCCGACTGCATTTGATATAATGGTCACTCTCCTAGGGCTGTCTAACAGAAAAATGAATACTGCAATACCACAATCTTAGATTGTGGAACAGCTTAAAAGGGAAGGATTTTCCGTTTATAACTACCGATGAGGATTCTTCATTAGCAAGCTAAGGAGGACTAATATGTAAAGGAGGATTGGGACTGGGCCTACCCAACACCTCCCCAGCTTGGTTTGGCCGGAGCGACTCTGTTGCTGGCTGGGCACGACTACATCCAGAGCTAAGTAGCCCTCTTATTGAACTTGTGCTTAGGTGATACTATGCTTAGTAGCTGTTTATCGTATATTGTATACCTTCTGATGTATATTCATGTACAGAATATAACGGATGACATTCTGTGAATTATCTTTTTCAATTGACAGTGTATTATGTTCATTTTAATAGAGGATACTATTCCTTAAGTTATTATAACAGGTCTTATATGTGACAAGATTGCTGTTGGGAGATCTTTTTCTTCTCTCTTTTCTATTTTTGTTATTTCAGATTTTAGATATCAGCACCGGTACATATATTTACTTTTTGTCCAGACCTCTCAGGTGGAGGCTAAGGGACAAGTCCCCATGACACCTGTAACAGGCTGACTTAACAGGAGGAGGCTAAAGGACAAGTCCTTACAACACCTGTAACAGGCTGACCCAACAGGAGGAGGATACGGGACAAGTCCCCACAAAACCTGTGGCAGGCTTGTGAATAGCTCCCAAAGGGTGTTTTTCTGTCAGTACCCAGTACTCCCTACTTCCATCTCTTCTATTCCTGGTTCTGTGAAGGGAAAATGGGTCTCAAGTAGGTTTAAGAACCTTTTCAACAAAGAAACTGGAGAACCTCTATTCTTCACCTTCCTCCTGTAGAGGCAAAGATAAGACTGGGATACCAAAGAGGTGAGAGGGATTAAAAGCTCTTCAAATGTTGGGTATCTTTGCCACCACCTTATAAAAGTAAATTTAATAACAGATTTTTTTAAAAGAATTTAAGAAAAATAAAGCAGTAACAAATGAGCAGACACACAGGTGCTCTCACTAGAAGAAGTTCATCTTTTCAAGTCACAAAAACCTACAAGCGTAGCGCTTGAATGGATGTATGGGACAAAACTCAAGATTTCTTTTTGCGCTGGCCAATCTCAAAGTATCAATTATTTAATTAAAAAATTACCATCTTTCATTTAACAAATGTGTTTGCTTTCACAATATATTGACTCAAACAATATATTCATTGCATGGCAGACATTATAATCACTTACCTTACCTTAATGCAATATTTGTTTATTTTAGCTTTGTTCAGTTTAGTGTATGATGACAACTAGTTGGCTGCTCATTACTGTGACAGTATAAAACCATATGTATCTTACACCAGGTATATAATTATTGGATTTGAAATAAGACAACAGTTGACCAAAGGGACAAACAAAAAGCTGTGTATGAAGAAAATGTGAAATTAGGAAGTGTCCGAAGCACAGACTCATTTTATTTACAAGTTTTTATATTCATTAAAAGGACATTAAACACTTTGAGATGCTAATATAAAATAATAAAGCTATACTTTAATTATTTATTTTGTCCCCTGTAATGTCATTCTGTCAATCATGTGCTTTTCAGATCCTGCTAGAAGTCAGTGGAAGTGCAGATCACTCTTATATAACACATAGCCATTGGCTGCACACTCTAGTGACCTATTTATTATAACTGTATCTAATTGGCCTCATCAGAGAAGGTAACCTAAGTTACAACATGGCAGCTCCCACTGTTTTATAGACACTAAAACTTTACACTTATTTTGTCAATATTTAAACAACTAATTACACTTTAAAAATTCTCAGAATAATATTTTCTTTGAATGCTTCATCCTATCTAGCGTTTATTTAGTGCTTAATGTCCCTTTAATACCGCATCCCTGCACCTTATGAAGAACCCTATCATACACCTTTATAAGCCATTCCATCCTTTGGCAGGAATATAAAATACAGTGTACAGTATGTTATCTGAAGGTTTATCACAACAGTCCAGTATATACCCACAGTGCGTGTACACGGTGCAAGCTCACCTGAGATATGTAGGAAAAGACTTTAATTTCTTCTCCATTAAAAATGACAAACAAAAGGTCCATTCAAAAGGAAAATCCATATTTCCCCCATGTTATAAAAACATACACCCTTGCAGTACGGCATTACGGTTTTGTGTTACGGAGTGTTAATGGCAAACCAGTGCTGATCAGCATGTTACAAGTGTAGTAGTGTTGCATTGGTGCAGATTGCACAGATAAATTCTCTTGGCACAATTAAATCTACAAATGTTCCTTTGTTCTAACATTCTGACTGCGATTCTGGCCTGACTGGATGCCCATCTGATGTGTGTTGTCTTCACGTGGCGGGCGGGCCCATGTCTCGCCCCTCACTCTGAGCTTTGGAACTGTATCCTAGAGTTGTGACAGAGGATTTCCTTTGGTCTCGCAGAGTATGAGCATTTAACATCTCTAGCAGTAAATCATATACGGGCACTACGTTTTTACATTTCATACTGAGCAAGTGCTCCATGCCTTTGTTGCTGTAATCAAGAAGAAATCATTATTGAAAGAAGCTTTTTAGTCAATCATTAGTAAAAACTGTTATTAAAGGGACATTATACTCAAAAGTAAATTTACCATAAATAAATAATTTACTAGATGAAAATGGAACAATATTACAATATAGATTCATTATTTACTTTACTTGCCTTTGCTGTAAAAAGAGAGAGGATAAAAAACAAATTCTGTAAAATACTGCAGGTTTCTGAACCAGCTACATATTACAGTGATTGCTTAGAGCAGTGGACAAACTCATTTACAGCTAGACTAATTGGGCACAATTAAGGGATTTACAACAACATACAGTTACCAGAGTTTTCAAGTCATTTGTTAGCAGTGAAGAGTTTTAAATGTATTTGATATGTATATGTGTGTATATACTATGCATACATGTGTGTTTATTTACTATGCATATGTATGTGTGTATATACTGTACATATGTGTGTGTGTGTGTTTGTATAATATTCATACGTGTGTGTGTATTTGATATGTATATGTGTGTATATACTATGCATACATGTGTGTTTATTTGCTATGCATATGTATGTGTCTATATACTGTACATATGTGTGTGTGTGTTTGTATAATATTCATACGTGTGTGTGTATTTGATATGTATATGTGTGTATATACTATGCATACATGTGTGTTTATTTACTATGCATATGTGTGTGTTTGTATATACTGTGCATATGTGTGTGTTTGTATATGTTGGGCATATGTGTGTGTTTGTATATATTGGGCATATGTGTGTGTTTGTATATATTGGGCATATGTGTGTGTTTGTACATACTGTGCATATGTGTGTGTATATACTGTGCATATGTGTGTGTTTGTATATACTGTGTATATGTGTGTGTTTGTATATATTGTGCATATGTGTGTGTGTGTATATAGTTTGCATATGTGTGTGTTTGTATATACTGTGCATATTTGTGTGTTTGTATATATTGTGCATATGTGTGTGTTTGTATATACTGTGCATATGTGTTTGTATATACTGTGCATATGTGTGTGTTTGTATGTATTGTGCATATATGTGTGTTTGTATATACTGTGCATATGTGTGTGTATATACTGTGCATATGTGTGTGTTTGTATATACTGTGCATATGTGTGTGTTTGTATATATTGTGCATATGTGTGTGTTTGTACATACTGTGCATATGTGTGTGTTTGTTTATATTGTGCATATGTGTGTGTTTGTATATACTGTGCATATGTGTGTGTTTGTATATATTGTGCATATGTGTGTATATACACTGTGCATATGTGTGTGTATATACTGTGCATATGTGTTTGTATATACTGTGCATATGTGTGTGTTTGTATATACTGTGCATATGTGTGTATATATATATACTATGCATATGTGTGTGTGTATATATATATATATATATATATATATATGTATATTTATATATATATATACTGTGCATATGTGTGTGTTTGTATATATTGGGTATATATATATATATATATATGCCTATTTTCTTTGATAATTGCGCCAACACTGTCCCTGCGAGGCTAAACCTGGTTTTTCATGTTTTTGGTGGCAAACTTTTGATCATTGGTCCCAATGTTATGTACAGAGTGTTCATTTTGAGCACACTTCTGGTCCTACCTAGGTATACTAATGGAAGTAAATTCATTCTTAAAATTGCATGATCTATCTGAATCATGGAAGTTTAGTTTTGACATTAATGTCTCTTTAAAGAAAACTAAAAACTAACACAGTTCCAAAGGATTAAGGATATCATCTTCGTATCCCAAAAGAAATCTGATTTGGGCAGTAGCAAAAATCCACCAAGCAGGATCCTTAAATTATCCCATTATTCTTATGTGTAGACTGGACCAGTTAAAGTAACGTTTAATAAAATAAGGTTCCACCAGTGAGGAAATACAATGCAAGCCCAAAAAGGTTCAGCTGGTGGTCACACCTATCCTCAAAAAACCTTCCCTCGATCTAACCTCCCCTTCCAACTACCGCCCTATTTCCCTACTCCCTCTTGCCTCAAAGCTCCTCGAAAAGCTAGTTTATGCATGTCTATCCCATTTCCTTACACTAAACTCTCTTCTTGACCCACTGCAATCTGGATTTCGTTCCCATCACTCTACAGAGACAGCAATTGTCAAGGTTACCAATGACCTACTTACAGCAAAATCCAAAGGCCACTTCTCTCTGCTTATGCTCCTTGACCTGTCTGCAGCCTTTGACACTGTTGACCACCCTCTTCTGCTCCAAACCCTCCAATCCTTCGGCATCTGTGACACAGCTCTCTCGTGGTTCTATTCCTACCTGACTAACCATACATTTAGTGTAGCCTTCTCTGGAGCATCCTCTGCCCCGTTACCACTTTCTGTTGGGGTACCTCAAGGCTCTGTCCTTGGTCCCCTTCTCTTTTCAATCTACATGTCATCACTAGGTTCCTTAATAAAGTCCCATGGGTTTCAATACCATTTGTATGCCGATGACACCCAGACCTACCTCCTTCCTTACTAACCCGTGTCACTAACTGTCTTTCTCACATTCTCACATCTCATCTTGGATGTCCTCTCACTACCTTAAGCTAAATCTCTCCAAAACTGAACTCCTTATTTTTCCCCTTCTTCCAATGTCTCCACCCCCCAAAATTTCTATAACTATTGATAATTCCATCATTACCCCTACCCCGCATGCCCGATGTCTTGGGGTCACACTTGACTCCGATTTTTTACTTCGATTATTCCTTCACTCCTCACATTCAGTCCTTGGCTAAAGCCTGCCGCTTCCACCTTAAAAACATTGCTAAAATTAGACATTTTCTTACACAAGATACAACCATGATTTTAATTCACTCTCTCATCCTTTCCCACCTCGACTACTGCAACTCCGTCCTCTCTGGTCTACCTAGCTGCCGCATAGCTCCTTTACAATCCATTATGAATGCCTCTGCCAGGCTCATCTTCCTTACTCGTCGCTCTTCATCTGCTGCACCTCTCTGCCAATCCCTTCACTGGCTTCCTCTTGCCTCTAGGATTAAAAATAAAATCCTCACCCTGACATATAAAGCTCTCAACTGCACTGCTCCCCCCTACATCTCAGAACTTGTCTCTAGATACTCTCCCTCCCGTCCCCTTCGATCAGCTCAGGACTTCTCCAGACTGGCCCCCAATCTTGTGGAATTCCCTGCCTCGCTCCATAAGACTCTCCCCTAGTTTTAACAGCTTCAAGCACTCCCTAAAAACTCTACTATTCAGGGATGCATACAACCAACACTAACCTTTCCTAACTCCATTGCTTTCCCCTTGAACCCCTTAGAATGTAAGCCTATGGGCCCAGCTGTTTACAGATCACTTCATAAGAGCTGACTACAACAGTGAAACTCTCGGCAGGGCCCTCTACCCACTTGACCCCTACAAAAGCTATACTGTACACCGTCTATGTTTACAGCGCTGTGGAATCTGTTGGTGCTCTACAAATACCTGATAATAATAATAGCTTTGAAATAAAGTCAAGTAGTTCTGAGATTTAAACATTTATAGCCACAGCATGTTCTTATGAACCAATCACACAGCTCACTGGTATCATATGATCAATTCTCATACCTGGCATGCCGGACATGGGACAAAAGCATCAGCAGATTCGCCAAACGCGCTGACTGTTGCCGGAAAGGAATCCCACTTTTGGCAATGACCCAAACTAGCGCATCAGTCACCGTATTTAACAGATGGTGCAGCTTACGGATACTATCTGATTCCTCTTCTGAACTGGAGAAAGGAAAAATGCCTAGAGACAATGGGAAATAAAGAAATGAAGGTTAATGTACAGTATGGACAGAGATAGTTTTATTATATGAAAAAGGGGGAGTAAAATCTATTAAAGGAAACGAACAGGAAGTGATTGTACAACTGACTCCTGGATGATTGGAACAAATCTCACATTAAAAGCGCAGGTAAAAAAAAAAGCACTGTAATACATTCTGAAACTTTCTCTTAGTTGGAAAAGAGAAGATTTTTGATTATGAAGTTTGTAAAACTATCATTTACATTCGCTGCCACAGTGCTGTTTTGTGTTTGGCACTGATGTTATGTCACTGCCAGTGTTCCCTCTTAGGCCAGTTTTGTGAAGGGTCCTGTAGTGAAACAGTTAAGGGAACCACACCTTGCAGTCTACATTGTGTAGTGTTTGCCAATTGCTCTAATTAACTGTTTCACTGCTGGGTCGCTCACTGGTCATTAGTATCTTATCTCATGGTGCGTCAATAGCTTCCACATACTGCTATATTGTTCTGCCTTTTGGAAACATCAGTGACACACAGAGAAATGCACTTACCTATTCTACAAGAGGGTGTAGTACAACTGATTTATAACTTCAGATACTTAAAGTGAATGTAAACTTAACCGCATTTGGTCATGCCATAGCATAGGATTTACAAAATTAGGTAAACGTTCATTCATTATTTTTTTTATTTTTTTTGTATTATCCTTAAATTCTACCTTTTTTTGCTCCCTCGTTTACCGCTGTTTCGCCACCCGCCATACTGCTTTCCTGATTGACAGTTGACGATTTTTTCATGCACTAATCATTGTTCAGCCCCTTTCAGGAAACGTCACGCCTTTACTCTGTGCATGCTCTAAAGTAAATTCTTACGAACGATTCTAGATGTGCGTTTACAAGACGCGCATGCTCAATAGGGCTCACATTGAAATCAAAGTATTTCACGCAGATTAGCACATGCACAGATCAACTGGTTATCAGGAGCGTGCTTCAAAGCTATATATATAGAGGGTGGGACCGCTCTAGACGTCACACAGAGGAGTCGGATCATAAATGGTAGAAATTTGTAATCTTATATATTGGATAAACCATAGTTTTGATCTTAAAAAATTATTAGCGACTACATTTATGTTCACTTTTTAAATGCTTTGCAGGCTTCAGGAACTCATAAATTTACATTCACTTTAAAAACCCAAAACAGTGTTGGCACCTAAAAAT